>NW_024351113.1:0-435 GCF_902729225.1 Pteropus medius | reverse complement strand
TTGAGCCTTTCATTTCTTCATTTTGAATGCGTCCACGGGGACCATTACGACCATCCCAGGCAGAAAGGTGAGGGAGAGGGAGGTGTCTGCTTCCGTCCTGAAGTCTGATTTCCACTGCGGAAAGCGGGAAGAGGCCGAGGCCTTAGGTAGGAGCCCCGGGGCCTCTGGGATGAAAAGAGATCATGCTGAATTGTGCCTCTGGAACGCCTGGTGTCCCCACTGCGGGGAGGTGGAGGTGCTAGGAGCGGCCTGTCTTCTGTGGTAGACCAGTGGTCCACGCAGGTTTCCTTCGAAAATCCACCATATACATATATATATGTATATATATATATGTATATGTATATATATATATGTATATGGTAGCTTTGGCAAAAAGCTCTCTGGTGACGTCCATTTTGAGCCAGAATCGCAGACTTCCGAGAAAAGGCTCACTTG
>NW_024351112.1:0-395 GCF_902729225.1 Pteropus medius | reverse complement strand
GTTAGCGTTAGGGTTAGGGTTAGTGGTCAGTGTTAGAGTTAGGATTCGGGTTAAGGTTAGAGTTAGGGTTAGGGTTAGAGTTAGGTTTAGGTTTAGGTATAGGATTAGGGTTAATATTAGTGTTAGGTTAGGAATAGAATTAGAGTTAGAGTCAGGGTTTAGAATTATGCTAAAGTTTAGTGTGAGGGTTAAGGTTAGGGTTACTATTACCCTTAATGTTAGGTTATGGGTATGGTTAGAGTTAGATTTAGGGTTTAGAATTATGGTAAAGGTTATTGTGAGGGTTAAGATTAGGATTACTTTTACCGTTATAGTTGGGTTAGGATAGGGTTTGGGTTAGTGTTAGGGTTAGGGGTTAGAGTTAGGTTAGGGTTAGGTTTAGGGTTAGGATTAGG
>NW_024351111.1:0-920 GCF_902729225.1 Pteropus medius | reverse complement strand
ACCCCACGCTCTTCCCCAGGCCCCGCTCCCTGGCGAGCCCGGGAGGTTTTAGGGCTGAGCAGCTAGCTACAGGCCGGGGTTCTGCCATCTGGTCTGTGCCTCTGGGAGTGACATCTTCACCCCCAGCACCAGCCGTTGTGACTGGAGGTCGTGACCTGTAGGGCGTCGCTGGCACAGCTCTCCTCCTGTTCTCCCCCCATGCACTGGAGGGTGAGAGGTGTGTCTCCCGATGAGCCCGGCCCCTTCACTGTAGGATGAATGACGCCTGGTTGAACACGTTCCCATCGGCCGTTCCCTAGCGCAGATTACGGGTCTGATTACAGGCGTGACGTGTAAGTGGCCTTGGTATCAACACAGGGGGTCAGCCTGGTATTTAAAATTTGCACGAGATCAGAACCGACTGCGTTAGAAAACATCGGAGAGTGAGGCGTGTGGGAGCGGAAGTGGGGTTCGGGGAGTCTTCCTTTCGTTTCTGTGTAAATGGAGTGCGTGTGGATGTGTGTGCGCGTGCACGTGCACGCGCGTGGGCCGCCGTGTGAAATGCGTTTCACTGCATAAAAAGCGTTTGAAAACCTTTGTCTCAAGCCTTCGTGTCACAGGACCGGGAAGTCACGCCGGGGGTCTGGGCCCCGTTGGTTCGGAGGAGGCTGGGAGGCCTGGAGAATGAGAGATGGTCGGACGAGGCCACGGCGAGGTGGCACATGGCTGGGGCAGCGACGAGTCCCTGAGCCCCTACCTCTGTTTTGCTCCCTGGTTAAGCCGCTCCGGCCCCTCGTTGTCACTACTCTGTACCCCATGTCCCTGCTTTCCCTTCCTCGTAACTGGGGTGCTGGGGAAGAAATGCCCCAGGGGCCCCAAGCCAGGTCTGGCGGAGGTGGGGTGACGCCCTGCTCTCTGGACGCTCAGATGGGATACCCCTG
>NW_024351110.1:0-344 GCF_902729225.1 Pteropus medius | reverse complement strand
GCTTGTGGTCTGCAGACTCTTCTAAGAGGCTGAATATCCCCCCCGCCCCACCCCCCCTGCCGCTGAGCCCCTCTTCCCGGTGCAAGGACAGAGGTGGTCGTGCAGCCGTTTCTCCATTGAGAACAGTATCTGTGAGTTCACAGTATAGAAAAGTCATTGCTCATACTATTCAGGCTTTTATTTTTCTCGAGCGCTACCAAGGGCCAGACCCTGTGCAAAAGGCCTGGACATAGGGCTAAATGATACAGACTGGTGGGTGTTCAGGGAGCTTCCAGCCTGGCTGCGAAGACAGATGCTATGCAAGTCACTGCAATCCAGACCAGTGTTAAAAGAAGGGAGGTCCA
>NW_024351109.1:0-621 GCF_902729225.1 Pteropus medius | reverse complement strand
ACAAGGAATCAAGAAGCTGGTACTAAGTGTGAGTGACTTGAACCCTGAACTCCTGACCCCTGGTATCCAGCATTCACACACACTCACAGATACATGCACACATACATACACTCAGCCAGACATGACACACAACTACAGACACTGATAGATAATCACAGAGAGGCATGGATGCAACTGAAATACCCATACGTACAACAGGCATGCAAGCAAACACAATACAACAGATACACAGATGGATGTATATGTACAACTCACACAGTCACAGACCCATGGATAAACACTCCAATACACATGTAAGACTCATAACATGGTCATGCCTATATATACCCCTGAAGACAGCCAGACCCCATTTGGACATGCTTGGATACAGATGCCCAAATAGATGCTATATCCATAACATACACACACACACCACACGCACAGTGACAGCTCCTGAAGTGATCTGGTGAACCAGAGGGTCAGAACCCTGGCATTAAGGCTCCAAGCTAACCCCGTCCCTCAGCCTGGTGGCGTCCCTTACCCTGCGGCAGATGGTAAGGCCAAGGCGGGGGTGGTCTAGCTAGCTGGTGGCCTGTGTTGCCTACCTCCTGCAGTCCCAGCCCATTTCTCTTTGGCCATGTG
>NW_024351108.1:0-407 GCF_902729225.1 Pteropus medius | reverse complement strand
TTTGGCAAAATGCTCTCTGGTGACGTCCATTTTGAGCCAGAATCGCAGACTTCCGAGAAAAGGCTCACTTGCGGCAAATGCACAGCCCTCCCGGGGCCTTGGGGCTCTGTGGGCGATGCTCGGTCATCTGCGCATACAGGGGTACCGAAGTTGGAAGAGCACTCACTGACACTTTGAGCTCCTAGAGGTACAAACTACGTCCCATTCGTCTCTGTATGCTCTTGCAGGGTTCAGGGCCACCCACAGACAGCGTACACAGGGATGCTTTGGCCACTGCGTCCATGGCGGCCGTCACCCGCTGGAAAGAGTTCAGTTGGGAGACACTGCAGACAGCTGTGGGTCCGAATTCGGCCTCCGTGCCTTAAGAGCTTTGCGATCAGCTCTTTGAGCCTTTCATTTCTTCATTT
>NW_024351107.1:0-481 GCF_902729225.1 Pteropus medius | reverse complement strand
GGGTGCCGTCCACCAACCACACCCTCAGGCCCCCGAGTCCCGCCCCCGCCCCTCCGTGGCTGCTTTCCCGGGGGAAAGAACCGCGCAGGCTCTGGGCCTCCTCAGCGTCTCCGTGACAGCCCTCGAGGGCGCGTCGTGGAGGAGGCCGACGGTGACGACATGAGCCATCAGAGGGACAGGTCCCAGCCCCGCGGTCATCACGGAAGGAGCAGCGACTGTCCGGGGGCCGCAGGTCTAGACCTGGGCCGTGACGCCCCCATCCCAGGCAGGAGCAGAGGCCGGTTTCTGGAAGGAAAGCTGGGACGCCCAGGGATGGGAGCCTGACCCCCCACCTCTGCGGACCCTGGACTCATGGCAAGAACAGAGGCTCCACCCAAACGGTGGCCAAAACTAGCTGGGACGAGGGCGAGGCACTCGCTGCAGGCCCAAAGGTTAAAGGGCGTAAAAGTCAGAAAGCGAGGTAAACAACGTTCTCTAAAAC
>NW_024351106.1:0-305 GCF_902729225.1 Pteropus medius | reverse complement strand
GGAGGCATAGCCTTTGTCCGAATTGCTTCCATTCTGGAGCCTCTGCTTAGGAACGGTGCTCAGTAGACATCCTTTATGCTGACTGATAGACAGATATATTGACTGGGCTGCAGCATTGTTCTATGAAGTGACATGGGAACTGTTGACTCTGAAGCAATCTTGGTCTCCTCCAACAAAGAGAAAGTGTGAAATTGGAAAGCTGGCAGATACACTGTGAAATTTCGTAGGAAGCGGGTTCGGGCAGCAGCATTGTGGAAGAGAGCGTATATGCTGAAGACACATTCTTAGAATGCGGCGATTAACCC
>NW_024351105.1:0-340 GCF_902729225.1 Pteropus medius | reverse complement strand
GGCTCCTTCCTCAGGCCTCGGCTCCTTCCCGCTTTCCGCAGTGGAAATCAGACTTCAGGACGGAAGCAGACACCTCCCTCTCCCTCACCTTTCAGCCTGGGATGGTCGTAATGGTCCCCATGGACGCATTCAAAATGAGAAATGAAAGGATCAAAGAGCTGATCGCAAAGCTCCTAAGGCACGGAGGCCGAATTCAGACGCACAGCTGTCTGCAGTGTCTCCCAACTGAACTCTTTAAAGCGGGTGACGGCCGCCATGGACGGAGGGGCCAAAGCATCCCCGGGTACGCTCTCTGTGGGCGGCCCTGAACCCTGCCAGAGATGCAGAGACCAATGACACG
>NW_024351104.1:0-23207 GCF_902729225.1 Pteropus medius | reverse complement strand
AACAGGTACAATTATGGAAAGATAATTATAGTATGTACTTAAATATCTATCTAAATTCTTTATAATTTTTTTACCTGCCAGATTTGGGCATCTTTCACTTTATATGCATAAAAACATAATAATAATAAATACATATACATTTATGTTCTTAGTTTTTAAAATCGTTTGCTCTTTAGGTCTTTAACTTCTTTTCAATATGGATTGTGTTAGTTTTTCCTCTCGAGTCTAAAAATATTTAACTAAATATTTAATTAGTATAATTAAATCGTATTAGAATTAAATCATTAATCTTGCTGCTGAACTGAGTAAAAAAGAATGTCCTTTTATTTGTCTTGAATTTACCTTTATGTACTTTAAGAAATGTCCTCTAGTTGTTGGGAGTCAAATTTGATCACAAAACAAAAGAATGTCTTAAAGATATAGTAAATGGAAGGCAGGAAGGGCAACATCGATGAACCTGGAGGGCACTATGCTAAGAGAAATAAGACTGAGAATGAAAAGTAAACACTGTATGCTCTCACTTATAGGCAACAACAAAAATAAGCAAAAACTATTGAGCCAGAGCCTAGGTCAAATACCAGTAATTCCCCATATATGCTGTGCGACATCACATAGGTCATTAACCCATTTTGAGCTAAAGTTTCTCATCATTATCCTAGTAATTATATATATATATATGTAGATTATATATATATGTAGATTAAATGAGCAAATACGTGTAAGCCATTAAACACATGGTAGCTTCATTATTCCAACTATGACACAGAGCTTACTGACTCTCAAGGTGGAGAGAAACTATTAGTAATATCATCATCATCATCATCATCATCATCATTCTTATTATTATGAGAAAAAGGAAGACTATCGATGCCATGAAAATTTTTAAAACTCTTAGTACTAAGTTTAAAAAATATTTTTTTCCTATGTGGATTTTATTGGGAATATCAAATAATGTAGTAGAAAATAAATATATTTTTATTGTAAATAGAAGAATTTCAAGAGTAATAAACACTATTGGAAAACATGGCAAAAGTGCCTTTTTAAATATCCATTCTTTTGTTTATGTGGTAAGTCTACAAATTTACAGAAAACTCATTTTAATAAGTCAATCGTCTCTGAAGAAAACAGACACACACTATAAACTACTAGAAGTGAAAATATTCTGAAATTACAAGCCTATTAAGAATCGTTTTATTTGAAAATGCAGAACATTAGCTGAGACAAAAAAAAATGTTCAAATAAAGCATTAAATAAACTGTGTCTTTCTGACATATAATTAAAAACAAATGTATATTTTAAGCCCAAAGCTGTTTTGTTTATATAGAAGCAATGATTGATAAATTTGGTAAAATACATTTAAAAAAATATGAGCCAATAGCAACAACAAAACTTTGGATCTTGGATACGCAATTTACTAAGCCCTTGAAAAGGTACTTTGACTGTAGTGACTCATATAATGTAGGCAGTCTTGAAATGTCTTACATACCACTAAATACACGCACACATACACACAATCAAAAAGAAATATTATGGCCTTTTTTCTTGAGACTATAAAGTAATAAAGGTTAAATGACATCATAAGGGAAAGGTCCAAAAGGATTAGTGTCCTGATTCCTGACACAGAGCTTCTAAAACACCTTGTAAATAGGAGTGACAGGAGAATATTTTGTTCTGACATTTAGGCTGTGACTCCAGTTCCTAATACATAGCTCCTAAGACTTTTCCTGAGTGATAGGAACATCTGATACTGAGCTCCTAAATCCCAGGGAATTTCCTGGATGATAGGAATATCTTTGGTTCTAATGAGGTGACCCTTGCTGGGCTTCAGGATGGGTGCTGGTTACAGAAAGAACAAGTCATGATTTAGAAGCTTTAAACCTTCATTTCTATACCCTGCTCTGGAGAGAGAAAATAGTTGAAAACAGAGTGAAAAATCGATCCTGCCTATGTGATGAAGCCTCCATAACAATCTAAATTTTCATTACGATAGAACGTGAAATCTAGCACTATAACTTTTTAATAATGTGCCACTCCTCTACATCTGTCCCCACACTGCTCACCTAAATATTTCAGTCACCCACATTTCACTTTTTTGATTTGTCCGTCCCCACACTTCCCACTTAAATATTGCAGTCAACCGCATTTGGGGTCTACACTGGATTTTGAAAAGGAAAAGCAGAATTTTTTGGTTTATCTGCCAAACATCTCTTCCTCAGTTTGAACCCTCGACTCCATGTTTTTTCTCCCTTGAGTTACTGTACCTCAATATACCATATGTTCTTAGTCAAACTGTCAGTCACAGTGCTCTGCACTCCATCCTTGGCCAAAGGTACATATATGTCTTAACCCAGGCTAATCAATGCACTCCCTCAGATACTTGAATTCTGTGCTTTAGGCACATGATCCCAGGTGTCATGATGACACTGTCCCCACCACCACCAAAAGCAATGTTCTGAGTTTCTGACCAAGATTGCTAAAGCTTATCTTATTTTTTTGGTCCTTCCTTAGACTCTGCTTAACTTTTCCTTTGGCAAGCCACCAAACATCTTTTTGATAAGTTTTTAGTATGCTTCCAACCAAATAACCATTCCTAGTACAGTTGAGAATGACCAATTTAGTCCATATCAGAGACTGGAGGCCACATCTTCCCACCTAGAGAAAGACTTTGTGTACCAATGACCTTATAAAATACATTTTTTCCACTTAGAGATCAAAACTTAAGTATTATATTTTTCACATGTTCTCCTTTTCAAAATAGATGACTATATTATTATGACAAGTAATTTGGGGGGAAATATTGTCTGTACCTTCGTTCATACATTGTCTGATCATCCATAGAGGTCAGAGTACTCAAATTTAAAGACTCTGGAAGGTATGACTGCTTTTCTAATGTGTCCCAAACTACAACCATTAGTTATACAAAGAACAGAGAAAAACACATGGATTCTTATGTACAATAATTAAGAGGAATAAATGAAGCATTTATAGTATGTGATTGCTCTGTTTTTAAATATCACTCAAACATATCATAGCTAGTAACAATAATAAAAATAATAGTAATAATAATTATAGCTTTTTAATTTGAGTGTCATTCTAATTAGTTATGTACGTTGCAAATATCATTTTGCTTGACATTTTCAAAGACTCTAAGAGGTGTAGTAATATTTACCCTGATATATAATGTCGAAGATTCTAAAGTTTAGAGAGGTTAGTAAAAATCAAAATGTGTATGGAACCCAGACCCATCTGATACCAAAGTCAAGAAATTTGAACAGTTCTTCATTAAATTTTTAGGTACCTGCCTTTCTTTATTATTCTATTAAGGTAATGTTTATTTGAGTTGTGCCATTGGTAAATTATCTGAGTTATAACATGTTTTTTGTAAATTACATATTTTATATAATTTCTCTTTACCTCTTGTCCTTTAATCTCATGTATATCTTAGCATTTATAAAATATCATCTAATAGGGATCTTCCATTAGTTAAATTGAGATACTGGACTCACTATGGTATCTACCGGCCTTGTGCATTTTAATAAACATAAAAGTAGCAATCTGTCGAGGAATCTTGATAGAGAGCATATACTGTAAATTAATAACTGAGACTAGACTTTGAAAACTGAAAGTGACAGCATTAAAATAATATTTCCCCTTCAATTCTTGTCTGCAATTATTTTCAAGATATTACATAGGGAACTAATCAGGTACAAGATATCAACAGGGAGCAAAACAGGAACAAGATTGATTAATTGAACTTATAAAAGTTCCTGGGGGTAAAAACTGAATTAGCTTTGGAAGAAGACTTGTTTTGAATAATGATTAAAAGAATGATAAACTCTTGGATGGGAGACCACCTAGGAAGACCGGGTACTGTAGACAAAAACATTAATAATAATAAAATAATAATAATAATAACAACAACAAAAACAACAACAACTAAATTTGTTTCCTATCTCAGAAACACAAAATTCTCAGTTTGTGCTTTTGGATTCATATGATATGTAAATTCAATTGAAATGCAGACCTCAAAACTTTAAAAATTAAAAATCAGGAAATAGCGAAGAACACTAAATGTTGTGTCTTGTGTAAGTTAAAGCAAGAAATCCTTTACCTAATGTAATTTCCTGCTTCTTCCATGGAAAAGTTATCACTATCTGCCATTAAGTAGTTACTGTGTGGTCAGACTGTCATTAATCATATTTTCTTTAGTCATACATTTTCTTGAACATCAGTAATGTTTGATGTTTTCACTATCATCTACCTCTCTTGAAATTCCTCCTCTCCTTTGCCTAACAGGCCATCATTACACACAGTAACTGCTCTTTTCCATGGTCTCTTCAGTGGTTGTTTCTTTCTCTCATTCGCTAAATGGAGAGCTTCTCCAAACTCAGTCTTTTCCTCTTTTCTCATGCCAGTCTCTCAAAGAGAGGGCTAAATGGCCCCGGAGGCTCATTAATTCTTCTCTTTTGACAGATAAACATGTAAGTAGTTCATTGGATCAGGGTTGGGTCAATGGAGCTAAACTGCCTATCACTGGTACAAGCTGCTTAGCTTCATCAGCTCCCCTGTTTTAGGATATGTTTCCTTGACCAGGAAGCTCCTACTATTATATGGTCAATGCATTTTCCTTACCTCACTTCCAAATTCTCTTTCAATATGTAGAGTAGTCCTACTGTAAGTACGTTGCTTTTAGCTCTTCTTATGGTGTGATCTGGTAGGTACCAATTAGGTTCTTCTCTCTATGGGTTAGGGAAACTAGAGAGATGCTGTCTTCCTGTGACACCCTTTCTACCTGATTTCCCCAGTTAAACTTCAATTCATATTTATACCATGTGATGCTAGAGACCCTTTGCATAGCTATCCCTTGGTTTAAGTGAGCATTCTATATGATTTCTTCCAAAGTCTATGCACCAAATCTCAAACCTCTTTTGAATTTTCAGTTTATTTCCCAACTATTTTCTTGATTTAATTTATGTCACGTAGGATCCAAAATATAAAATTATCTTTGTTTTATTCCTTTCTCTTCATTGCCAGTCATCAAGTCCTATCAACTTTTCTTTTGTATATGTCATATATTTTCCCCCATCTCATTGGCTATAATGATTAATTTTATGTGTTAACTTGATTGAACTAAGGGAAGCCCAGATAGCTGGTGAGATCTTATTTTTGAGTGCATCTGTGAGGAATTTGGGATTTCAATCAGTAGACTAAGAAGGTTACTCTCACCAATGTGGATGGGCATCATTCAATTCATTGAGTGCCTGAATAATAAGTACAAAAATGTAGAGAAACAAAATGTGATCTCTGCTTGAGCCTGACCATCTTTTGCTCTCTGACATTGGTGTTCCTGGTTCTTGGGCATTCACAAAGACTATGGTTACACCATTTCCATTTACTCTCCAGGTTCGCAGGCCCTTGGACTTGGACCGAAATTATACCACCAAATTTCTTGGGCCTCTACCTTGCAGACAGCCATTCATGGTCATGGCACTTCTGGAGTCTCTGTAATCATGTGACCCAATCCCTCAAAATAAATCTATCCATGTCTATGTCTGTCAATTTACCTATCATCCATCCATCTATCTATCTATCTATCTATCTATCTATCTATCTATCTATCTATCATCTATCTATCTATCATCTATCTATATCTATCATCTGCAAGCACATTACCTCTACATTCATATTTCAAATAATTGTGAAAAAACTAAAACTGAAAATAAACAGATAGCATCTTACATACTCACATTCCCTTTTTCTATTTCCAGATATTTTAATCTGTAGGTTTAAGGAAATGGAGTACAACAAATATTTTATAAACAAGCATCTCAAGTGATTAACATCAGATAATTCAAAAATCATATTTTGAGAAACACTGCCTTATGATGTTTCTTTTACTTATCTATTTCCCATTTCTCTTTCATGAATTCATTGATACTGCTATGCTACTCATTATCCTCTGATCTCACCTTGTAATTTCCTTTCCCCAAGCTTTGTCTTCTAATTATTTCCCTGAATCCTTTCCTTTCCTCTTCCACAAACCCTAAACAGAATCAGCTACATTAAACAAATAAGTTCTGCTTCAAATACAGTTTCCACATCCTTCCCCAGTCAGAAAGCTATTTAGTCCACCACAAGATTTATTCTCTTGACATTCAAACCATGCACGATTATGTTTCTCTGATAGTAATTAGCTACATTCTATTTTAGACTTATTACTTATTTTTATGCTTAAGCATCATAGCTTCTCTGCCAGAATATGAAGTAAAGACAATAATGTCTTCTTACTCATCCATTACGTAACTCAGAAAAAATGCTTTTGCTTATCAAGTCCTCAATATATTCATTTAATGTACATTTTGGCATGATCCTTGAAGAATGAAAATAATGTTTCAGGAGCTACGTGACAGAAAACAGATTTAAATTTCGTGTATTCAAAAATAAAAGAAGTACAGTTGTTTCAAGTAACATAATAACACAAAAGTATTAGTCTGCAATAAAGGTTAGGTATATGTAAAAATACATACACATACACATATACACATATAATAATTGCTTAAGTCACTTTATTCTTGTAAATCTTTCCCTGTTTAAATTAATATGATATAGACTATTTATTCTAAAATAAAATATAGGTCTTTCCTGCATAACGAAATATGAAAAAAAGTCCAAACTCTGCTGCAAATAATTCAAATCACCAAATTAAAACTTGCTTGCAGGTTGTATCGGAGCAAGATGCCTACAGTGTGGCTGTGGAATACAAGTTACTCAATTCAAATGAGATGCCAAAAGCATTATTGGTCAGATTGTTGTAACTTTCCAATTAAGCACACTTTGAAAATGCACCTTTAGGTTCTACCAGTGTGTCAGGGTCACCCATGAACCGTCTAAACGAGAAGGCCCTGAATTTCCATACAAATTCTTAATCACACTTACTGTTCTGTGGTGGACTGGCATGGATGAGAACACAGGTGGCAAGCACAATTCAAGAGAAACAATTCCCATCATGGTTCCTAATCATAATCCATGCACGGAACTGTGTTCACATTGCTTCTCAACAAAGGAGCACTGTCCCAGATTAGTTTCCAATAACCTCTTTGGAAATGACCGAGGAGCCGAGACAGATTTAGTCCCTGCCTAAACATTCAGTACAGAGTGGAAGATCAAACAACTTGGAGATTGAAAGAGAGTTTCCAAACGCCACTCTGGTACTGAAAATTCCAAACACTACTCTGTTGATTATCAACAGAGCTACATTCATGACAGAATGCCCTCAGCTGAACCAGGGACAAGAACACTGGGGAAAAGAACATGCTCAAATCCAACGTGAATAACATGAATTACTGGGTAAAACCACAGTAACAATCTATTTCATCACGAGTGTGGATTCAGACATACAGCCTGTATCAATACTATCAAAGTCATTCGAGGTACAGAACACAGGCATTCCAAAAAGTGTTTCAGTGCCATTTGCAATAGAGTATTTTTAATGGATACACATTTCCTGTCCTTTGAAACATAGTACTTATTAATGAACACCAAGATATGAAGTCGGAACAACATCTACCGTATTCCAGAGCCTCGCTGCCTATTCCCGCTTGGATTGAATTAACTGCCAGGAAATTGCCAGTTTTCCCTGCTGTCTTTTACACTTTGCAGTTGTTGGAAGAGAAAAAGCTCTCTGCCCTGCAGGGAAATTGCCACTCGCCTCTTAGATCACATCTGCAAGTAATTTGAGTGTAAATGCTAGAACTGGCATTAAGGATGAAGCTGGAGCACCATGTCTACAGGGAACCCTGCGCAATAAAGTTTCTCAAATTACTGGTCAGAGGGATGTAAATTGAATAGGCCTGCTTTGAAAGCCAGTTATAAAGCTTCACTAGTGTGTCAAGTCTTCCACTGAACCTTCTTAGGGAGAAGTCAGGGAAATTCAAGACGAGTTCCAAGTCACATTAACTGTTCTATTTCAGATCGGCATTGATAAGAATACAGGGTGCAGGTAAAAAAAGAAACAATTCCCTTCACAGTTCCTAATCATACCCCACTCAAGAAACCGTGATCTCATTTCTCCTCGACAAAAAAACGATGTACCGCAGAAGTGTCAAAATACAGTTTAGCAAATGACAAGGAAGCTGCCTCAGTTTCAGAACCTGTATAAGCAATGACTACATTGTGCAAGTACAAGAACCGTGGATATCGAAAGAGTATTCCCAAAGCTCCTCTCTGATACTGAAAACAAGTTACATCGTCAGAAAGCTACGTTCATTACGGAAGGGCTTTCTGATCTACTGGGGTCTAGACCACTGTGGAATAGAGCAAGTTCAAATCCAATATGAAAGACATGAATTACTAGATAAGATCACAATAAATTTCTATATAGATTTCCAAGTGCAAATTCAAACTTACAGTCCTTATCTATATTATCAGCAAATAATTCATAGGACATCTGGGTACAGAAAATGGACATTCCAAAGACTGTTTAATTTCCATTTGAAACGGAGTGTTTCTAATGAAAAGAGATTTTCTGTAGATAGAAAGACAGTACTTTAGTTATGAACATAATATTAAGAGGTGGCTTCTGCACATACCATCTGATCCAGAGCCTTGCTGCCTAAACGTGCTTAGTATGAATTAAACTCCAGGATACTGTCAGTTTAAACAAATGTCCTTAGACTTTCCAATTGCTGGAAGGGAAAAAGCTCTCTACACAGGGGAAGTTTCTATTTACCATTAGACCTCATCCCTAAGTAGTTCAAGTCAAATTCATAGAATGCAACTAGAGCACCATGACTATAGAGAAGCCTTTGCCATTGAAGTGTTAAATTACAAAATGTTGCCTCAAGGGTTATTGGGCAACGGGATGTATCTTGAGGATTAAGCACACTTTGGAACCTAGCTTTGCGGCTCCCAAAGCGTGTCGGTGCTTCCAATAATACATCTAAAGATCCTGAATTTCCATATGAACTTCCCATCACGTTGAGAGTTGCATTCTTGAACCGGACATGGGAAGAACACACGTTAAAGGTAAAAAAAGAAACAGTTCCCACCCTGGTTCATAATCAGACCCCACTCAAGGAACTGTACTCTCAATGCTCCTCGAACAAGGAACAATGTTCCGCATCAGTGTTACGAAACAGCTTTGCAAATGACAAGGAAGCTGCCACTGTTTTAGAACCTGCGCAAGCACTGAGTAAAGTGTGTACGTTCAATGACCTTTTATGTCAAAAGTGTGTTTCCATGGCTCTTCTCTGATACGGAAAATCAGTCACACCATCAAGAGAGCTACATTCATTGCGGAGCGTCTTTTAGTTCTACTGGGGTCCAGAACACTGTGGGAAAGGACATGCTAAAATTCAATATGTCTGACATGAATTAGTAGACAGGAGCACAGAACCTTCCTGTATAGCATTCCGAGTGCAGATTCTGACTTCCAGTCCTTATCAATACTACCAGCAAAGCACGTAGTGCACTTCTCGGTACAGCGCAGGCATTCCAAAATATTTCTCTTTGAACCTGAGTGTCTCTAATGGATAGAGATTTCCTGATGACTGAAACACAGTACTTTAGGAATGAACACCATGCGATAACGTCGCTTCCTTATTCACATACCATGTGATACAGAGCCTTGCTGCCTAATCCCACTTGGTACGAATGCACCTCCAGGGAACTACCAGTTTGCCCAAATATCTATACACATTGCAGTAGTTGGAAGAGCAGGGATTTCAGACCTGAAGAGAGGTTGTTATTCCTATCTAAAACCTCTTCCATAAGTAGTTCAAGGCAAATACCTAGAACAGTCAAAAAGAATGCCACTGGAGCTGCATTTGGAAAGGGAAGCCTGTGGATTAGAGTTTCAGAAATCGGAGGCGTTTCCTCAGCCATTATTGTTCAAAGCACTCTAACTCTACAATTAGGCACACTTTCGAATCCAGTGTTAAGGCTCCAGCGGGCGTCTTGGCGCCTAGTCTGAAATGTCTCCGGGAGAAGGCCCTGAAATTCCATTAGAATTCCTAGTCACACTTCCTTTTCAATGGTGGACAGGCACGAATGCGAACACAGCTGGCAAGCAACACTCCAGAAAACAATTCCCCAAAGGTTCCTAATCATAATCCACGCAAGGAACTGTGTTCTCGTCCCTTCTCGACAAAGAGCACGGTTCCAGATTAGTTTCTAATAACGTCTTTAGAAATGACCAGGGGGCCGAGTCAGGTTACCCCTTGCCTAAAGAATCTGTACAGGGTATAAGATCAAACAGCTTGGCTCTCAAAAGAGTTCGAAACTCTTCTCTGGTACCGAAAACAACTCACGTCTTCCACAGAGCTACATTCATGACAGAACAGCTCTCAGTGGCGCCAAGGTCTAGATCACTGGGGATAAGAGCATGCTGAAATCCAGTGCGAAGGACATGTATTACTAGACAACAGCACAGTAACATTTTTCATCTCATTCCAAGGGTTGATTCAGACATACAGCCTTTCTCGGTACTAACAAAAATGAGTCATTGGTCTTCATGGGACAGTAAACAAGCATTCCAAACACTGTTTCATTGACATTTACATCAGAATGTTTCTAATGCGTACAGAATCCTGTACCTTGAGACACAGTACTTTAGTAATAAACAAATGAGAAGCAGGTGGTACAGCATGTACCATATGCCAGGGACTTGCCGCCTCATCCCGCTACGTACGAATTCACGTCCAGGAAACTACTCGCTTAACTAGATGTCTTTACACTTTCTAGTTCTTGGAAGAGCAACAACTCTCTGTCCTGAGGGGAAATTTGTACTCGTCTGTTAGGCCTCTTCCAGAAGTACTTCAAGTCAAATGCCTAGAACATTAGTAAAGGAAGCAATTATAGCACCATGCCTATAGAGAAACCTGGGCCGTTGAAGTGTTTAAACGGAAAGTATTGCCTCAAGTGTTATTGGGCACAGTGATCTACCCTGAGGATTAAGCACGCTTTGAAACCTAGCTTTACTGCTCCCAAAGCGTGTCACTGCTTCCACTGATACATCTCAAGGAGAAGATCCTAAATTTCCGTATGAACATATCATCACATTGAGAGCGGCATGCTTGAACCGGAAGTGGAAGAACACAGGTAAAGGTAGAAGGAGAAACAGTTCCCACAATGGTTCGTAATCAGCCCCCACTCATGGAAATGTGCTCTCAATGCTCCTCGACCAAGGAACAATGTTCCGCATCAGCCTGGAGACAGGTTTGCAAATGACAAGTTAGCTGCTTTGTTTTACAACCTGCGCAAGCAGAGAGTACAGTGTGTAAGTCAAAGAACTTTTATGTCAAAAGTGTGCTTCCATGGCTCTTCCTTGAGATGGAAAACCAGTCACACCTTCAAGAGAGCTACATTCATTGTGGAGCGCCTTTCAGTTATACTCGATCCAGAACACTGTGCCAAAGGACATGCTCAAATTCCATATGCCTGACAGGAATTAGTAGATAGGTGGAAACTATCTTCCTATATAGCATTCTGAGTGCAGATTAGGACTTCAATCCTTATCAATAGTACCAGCCAAGCACGTATAACCCTACTCGGTACAGAGCAAAGGCATTATAAGGATTTTCTCTTTGAACCTGACTGTCTCTAATGGATAGAGATTTCCTGGTGAGTGAAACACAGTACTTTCGGAAAGAACACCATGGTATGACGTCCCATCTTCACATAGCATGTGATCCATAGCCCTGCTGCCTATACCCACTTGGTACGATTTCACTGCACTCTTTCTTGGGGGGGGGCAAAAGATAGTGACCCAGAAGGTCATTATTCCTCTTTTGAGCTGCCGCCGGTGTTCTTGCCAACGCCTATGAAAGAGGTCTGGGAGTTGACTGAAAAACTTGGCCTCAGTACAGAGAGCTCTTGCCCTACTAACAACTGCAGCGTGGAAAGCCATCTGGGCAAACTGAGAGTTTTCTGGAGGTTAATTCGTACCAAGCGAGATTCGGCCGCAATGCTGGCGATCAGATGCAATGAACAGAAGCCACCTCATGACCTGGTGTTCAGAACTAACGGACTGGCTTTCCAATTAGAGGAACTCTATGCATTAGAAGCAGTCACTTTCATAACTGTCTTTGGATAGGCCTACTGTGTTCTGTCCCGATAAGGCCAGTGAATGCTTTCCTGGTAGAACCGATCTGGAACATAAGTCAGAAAGTGCATTCAGAATGCTACGTAGGAAGTAACTGCCATCCCACGTTGCAATTCCTGTCGTTCATGCTGGAGTTGAGCATTGTCTATTGGACAGTGTTCTAGTCGCCAACAGAGAAAGAGCCCTCCGCAATGAATGTACCTAACTTCACGTGACTTCATTTCAGTTTCTGAGACGACCTTGGGGAAAACTCTTTCCTTAGCCACGGCCCTGAACGTACACATGGTCCTCATTGCTTACGCAGGTTCTAATTCCGTGGCAGCTGCCTCGTCCTTTGCAAATCTGTTTCTTGGCACGAATCCCTCACATCGTTTTCTTGGTGGTTTCTGGCGCGGCGCCATGAGAGCACATTTACTGCAGTGGCCCAGGTAGGAACCGTGAAGGGACTTGTTCCTTTCTCAACCTGCAACCTGTCTTCTTACCAAGGCCGATGCAAAACCAACAGTTCATATGCCTGGCATCGCAGATTGAAATCGCCTGACTTGTGTCAAGAAGGTTCCGTGGAAGACCTGACACAGTAACAAGTCTTAGAACCGCCTCCAACGCTGGCCGTTGCCTCAAGTTACGGCACTCTGAGCAGGAACGCTTAGGGAAACGCCTTCCACTTGGGAAACTTGTGGCACTGGCTTCTCTGTACACATGCCGCGCCACTTGCAAACTCAATGCAAGACCTGACCCTTAGGCGTGAATTACTGTCAGATGCCAGCTCAGAGGCGAATGACAATTTCCCCGCTCCTACAGAGTGCTTTTTAGGTTCCAACCACTACAAAGCGGAAGGACATCTGGAAAAACCAGCCGTTTCTTGGAGCAGAATTCGTACCAAGCGGGTTTCAGCGGCAAAACTCTGGCTCCGATGGGATGTGCAGGAGCGACTTCATAACCTTGTGTTCATTACTAAAGGCCTCTGTTTCCATCTACAGGAAATCTCGAGCACTTAGAAGCGCTCAGTTTTATCGGGAAAACGTGCAGTCTTTCAGGGCCTACATTGTGTCCTGAGAAGTCCAGTGAACGATTTGCTGGCAGTATCGATGAGGACCTGAAGTCTGAATCTGCACTCCCAATGCTCTAGAGAATGTTCCTAGGATGCTATCTAGGAATTCCTATCTTTCATATTGGACTTGAGCGTGTTCTTATCGACATGGTTCGACCCCGGTATAACTGAAAGCCCTCCCGGTAGGAACGGTGCTTTCTCGAAGATGCGACCTGTTTGCTGTGTCAGAGAAGTTTGAGAACATTCTGGAGACTTCCACGGTCCTGCAACTTCCTGACGGTCCTCAGTGCTCAGGCACTTTCTAAAACAGTGGCGGCTTCCTCGTCCTTTGCCAAGCTGTCTCCTGCCACTCTGCCGCCACATTGCTTATATTTCAACCGGCAAAGACAGCACAGTTTCTTGGCGGGGGGGAGGTCTGATAGTGACCCAGAAGGTCATTATTCCTCTTTTGAGCTGCCGCCGGTGTTCTTGCCAACGCCTATGAAAGAGGTCTGGGAGTGGACTGAAAAACTCGGCCTCAGTGCAGAGAGCTCTTGCCCTACTAACAACTGCAGCGTGGAAAGCCATCTGGGCAAACCGAGAGTTTCCTGGAGGTTAATTCGTACCAAGCGGGATTCGGCCGCAATGCTGGCGATCAGATGCAATGAACAGAAGCCACCTCATAACCTGGTGTTCAGTAGTAACGGACTGGCTTTCCATTTAGAGGAACTCTATGCATTAGAAGCAGTCACTTTCACAACTGTCTTTGGATAGGCCTACTGTGTTCTGTCCCGATAAGGCCAGTGAATGCTTTGCTGGTAGAACCGATCTGGAACAGAAGTCAGAAAGTGCATTGGGAATGCTACGCAGGAAGTAACTGGGATCCCACGTTGCAATTCATGTCGTTCATCCTGGAGTTGAGCATTGTCTATTGGACAGTGTTCTAGTCGTCAACAGAGGAAGAGCCCTCCGCAATGGATGTACCTAACTTAACGTGACTTCATTTCAGGTTCTGAGACGACCTTGGGGAAAACTCTTTCCTTAGCCACGGCCCTGAACGTACACATGGTCCTCATTGCTTACGCAGGTTCTAATTCCGTGGCAGCTGCCTCGTCCTTTGCAAATCTGTTTCTTGGCACGAATCCCTCACATCGTTTTCTTGGTGGTTTCTGGCGCGGCGCCATGAGAGCACATTTACTGCAGTGGCCCAGGTGGGAACCGTGAAGGGACTTGTTCCTTTCTCAACCTGCAACCTGTCTTCTTACCAAGGCCGATGCAAAACCAACAGTTCATATGCCTGGCATCGCAGATTGAAATCGCCTGACTTGTGTCAAGAAGGTTCCGTGGAAGACCTGACACAGTAACAAGCCTTAGAACCGCCTCCAACGCTGGCCGTTGCCTCAAGTTACGGCACTCTGAGCAGGAACGCTTAGGGAAACGCCTTCCACTTGGGAAACCTTGTGGCACTGGCTTCTCTGTACACATGCCGCGCCACTTGCAAACTCAATGCAAGACCTGACCCTTAGGCGTGAATTACTGTCAGATGCCAGCTCAGAGGCGAATGACAATTTCCCCGCTCCTACAGAGTGCTTTTTAGGTTCCAACCACTACAAAGCGGAAGGACATCTGGAAAAACCAGCCGTTTCTTGGAGCAGAATTCGTACCAAGCGGGTTTCAGCGGCAAAACTCTGGCTCCGATGGGATGTGCAGGAGCGACTTCATAACCTTGTGTTCATTACTAAAGGCCTCTGTTTCCATCTACAGGAAATCTCGAGCACTTAGAAGCGCTCAGTTTTATCGGGAAAACGTGCAGTCTTTCAGGGCCTACATTGTGTCCTGAGAAGTCCAGTGAACGATTTGCTGGCAGTATCGATGAGGACCTGAAGTCTGAATCTGCACTCCCAATGCTCTAGAGAATGTTCCTAGGATGCTATCTAGGAATTCCTATCTTTCATATTGGACTTGAGCGTGTTCTTATCGACATGGTTCGACCCCGGTATAACTGAAAGCCCTCCCGGTAGGAACGGTGCTTTCTCGAAGATGCGACCTGTTTGCTGTGTCAGAGAAGTTTGAGAACATTCTGGAGACTTCCACGGTCCTGCAACTTCCTGACGGTCCTCAGTGCTCAGGCAGTTTCTAAAACAGTGGCGGCTTCCTCGTCCTTTGCCAAGCTGTCTCCTGCCACTCTGCCGCCACATTGCTTATATTTCAACCGGCAAAGACAGCACAGTTTCTTGGCGGGGGGGAGGTCTGATAGTGACCCAGAAGGTCATTATTCCTCTTTTGAGCTGCCGCCGGTGTTCTTGCCAACGCCTATGAAAGAGGTCTGGGAGTGGACTGAAAAACTCGGCCTCAGTGCAGAGAGCTCTTGCCCTACTAACAACTGCAGCGTGGAAAGCCATCTGGGCAAACTCAGAGTTTCCTGGAGGTTAATTCGTACCAAGCGGGATTCGGCCGCAATGCTGGCGATCAGATGCAATGAACAGAAGCCACCTCATGACCTGGTGTTCAGTACTAACGGACTGGCTTTCCATTTAGAGGAACTCTATGCATTAGAAGCAGTCACCTTCACAACTGTCTTTGGATAGGCCTACTGTGTTCTGTCCCGATAAGGCCAGTGAATGCTTTGCTGGTAGAACCGATCTGGAACAGAAGTCAGAAAGTGCATTGGGAATGCTACGCAGGAAGTAACTGGGATCCCACGTTGCAATTCATGTCGTTCATCCTGGAGTTGAGCATTGTCTATTGGACAGTGTTCTAGTCGTCAACAGAGGAAGAGCCCTCCGCAATGGATGTACCTAACTTAACGTGACTTCATTTCAGGTTCTGAGACGACCTTGGGGAAAACTCTTTCCTTAGCCACGGCCCTGAACGTACACATGGTCCTCATTGCTTACGCAGGTTCTAATTCCGTGGCAGCTGCCTCGTCCTTTGCAAATCTGTTTCTTGGCACGAATCCCTCACATCGTTTTCTTGGTGGTTTCTGGCGCGGCGCCATGAGAGCACATTTACTGCAGTGGCCCAGGTGGGAACCGTGAAGGGACTTGTTCCTTTCTCAACCTGCAACCTGTCTTCTTACCAAGGCCGATGCAAAACCAACAGTTCATATGCCTGGCATCGCAGATTGAAATCGCCTGACTTGTGTCAAGAAGGTTCCGTGGAAGACCTGACACAGTAACAAGTCTTAGAACCGCCTCCAACGCTGGCCGTTGCCTCAAGTTACGGCACTCTGAGCAGGAACGCTTAGGGAAACGCCTTCCACTTGGGAAACCTTGTGGCACTGGCTTCTCTGTACACATGCCGCGCCACTTGCAAACTCAATGCAAGACCTGACCCTTAGGCGTGAATTACTGTCAGATGCCAGCTCAGAGGCGAATGACAATTTCCCCGCTCCTACAGAGTGCTTTTTAGGTTCCAACCACTACAAAGCGGAAGGACATCTGGAAAAACCAGCCGTTTCTTGGAGCAGAATTCGTACCAAGCGGGTTTCAGCGGCAAAACTCTGGCTCCGATGGGATGTGCAGGAGCGACTTCATAACCTTGTGTTCATTACTAAAGGCCTCTGTTTCCATCTACAGGAAATCTCGAGCACTTAGAAGCGCTCAGTTTTATCGGGAAAACGTGCAGTCTTTCAGGGCCTACATTGTGTCCTGAGAAGTCCAGTGAACGATTTGCTGGCAGTATCGATGAGGACCTGAAGTCTGAATCTGCACTCCCAATGCTCTAGAGAATGTTCCTAGGATGCTATCTAGGAATTCCTATCTTTCATATTGGACTTGAGCGTGTTCTTATCGACATGGTTCGACCCCGGTATAACTGAAAGCCCTCCCGGTAGGAACGGTGCTTTCTCGAAGATGCGACCTGTTTGCTGTGTCAGAGAAGTTTGAGAACATTCTGGAGACTTCCACGGTCCTGCAACTTCCTGACGGTCCTCAGTGCTCAGGCACTTTCTAAAACAGTGGCGGCTTCCTCGTCCTTTGCCAAGCTGTCTCCTGCCACTCTGCCGCCACATTGCTTATATTTCAACCGGCAAAGACAGCACAGTTTCTTGGCGGGGGGGAGGTCTGATAGTGACCCAGAAGGTCATTATTCCTCTTTTGAGCTGCCGCCGGTGTTCTTGCCAACGCCTATGAAAGAGGTCTGGGAGTGGACTGAAAAACTCGGCCTCAGTGCAGAGAGCTCTTGCCCTACTAACAACTGCAGCGTGGAAAGCCATCTGGGCAAACTCAGAGTTTCCTGGAGGTTAATTCGTACCAAGCGGGATTCGGCCGCAATGCTGGCGATCAGATGCAATGAACAGAAGCCACCTCATAACCTGGTGTTCAGTACTAACGGACTGGCTTTCCATTTAGAGGAACTCTATGCATTAGAAGCAGTCACCTTCACAACTGTCTTTGGATAGGCCTACTGTGTTCTGTCCCGATAAGGCCAGTGAATGCTTTGCTGGTAGAACCGATCTGGAACAGAAGTCAGAAAGTGCATTGGGAATGCTACGCAGGAAGTAACTGGGATCCCACGTTGCAATTCATGTCGTTCATCCTGGAGTTGAGCATTGTCTATTGGACAGTGTTCTAGTCGTCAACAGAGGAAGAGCCCTCCGCAATGGATGTACCTAACTTAACGTGACTTCATTTCAGGTTCTGAGACGACCTTGGGGAAAACTCTTTCCTTAGCCACGGCCCTGAACGTACACATGGTCCTCATTGCTTACGCAGGTTCTAATTCCGTGGCAGCTGCCTCGTCCTTTGCAAATCTGTTTCTTGGCACGAATCCCTCACATCGTTTTCTTGGTGGTTTCTGGCGCGGCGCCATGAGAGCACATTTACTGCAGTGGCCCAGGTGGGAACCGTGAAGGGACTTGTTCCTTTCTCAACCTGCAACCTGTCTTCTTACCAAGGCCGATGCAAAACCAACAGTTCATATGCCTGGCATCGCAGATTGAAATCGCCTGACTTGTGTCAAGAAGGTTCCGTGGAAGACCTGACACAGTAACAAGTCTTAGAACCGCCTCCAACGCTGGCCGTTGCCTCAAGTTACGGCACTCTGAGCAGGAACGCTTAGGGAAACGCCTTCCACTTGGGAAACCTTGTGGCACTGGCTTCTCTGTACACATGCCGCGCCACTTGCAAACTCAATGCAAGACCTGACCCTTAGGCGTGAATTACTGTCAGATGCCAGCTCAGAGGCGAATGACAATTTCCCCGCTCCTACAGAGTGCTTTTTAGGTTCCAACCACTACAAAGCGGAAGGACATCTGGAAAAACCAGCCGTTTCTTGGAGCAGAATTCGTACCAAGCGGGTTTCAGCGGCAAAACTCTGGCTCCGATGGGATGTGCAGGAGCGACTTCATAACCTTGTGTTCATTACTAAAGGCCTCTGTTTCCATCTACAGGAAATCTCGAGCACTTAGAAGCGCTCAGTTTTATCGGGAAAACGTGCAGTCTTTCAGGGCCTACATTGTGTCCTGAGAAGTCCAGTGAACGATTTGCTGGCAGTATCGATGAGGACCTGAAGTCTGAATCTGCACTCCCAATGCTCTAGAGAATGTTCCTAGGATGCTATCTAGGAATTCCTATCTTTCATATTGGACTTGAGCGTGTTCTTATCGACATGGTTCGACCCCGGTATAACTGAAAGCCCTCCCGGTATGAACGGTGCTTTCTCGAAGATGCGACCTGTTTGCTGTGTCAGAGAAGTTTGAGAACATTCTGGAGACTTCCACGGTCCTGCAACTTCCTGACGGTCCTCAGTGCTCAGGCAGTTTCTAAAACAGTGGCGGCTTCCTCGTCCTTTGCCAAGCTGTCTCCTGCCACTCTGCCGCCACATTGCTTATATTTCAACCGGCAAAGACAGCACAGTTTCTTGGCGGGGGGGAGGTCTGATAGTGACCCAGAAGGTCATTATTCCTCTTTTGAGCTGCCGCCGGTGTTCTTGCCAACGCCTATGAAAGAGGTCTGGGAGTGGACTGAAAAACTCGGCCTCGGTGCAGAGAGCTCTTGCCCTACTAACAACTGCAGCGTGGAAAGCCATCTGGGCAAACTCAGAGTTTCCTGGAGGTTAATTCGTACCAAGCGGGATTCGGCCGCAATGCTGGCGATCAGATGCAATGAACAGAAGCCACCTCATAACCTGGTGTTCAGTACTAACGGACTGGCTTTCCATTTAGAGGAACTCTATGCATTAGAAGCAGTCACCTTCACAACTGTCTTTGGATAGGCCTACTGTGTTCTGTCCCGATAAGGCCAGTGAATGCTTTGCTGGTAGAACCGATCTGGAACAGAAGTCAGAAAGTGCATTGGGAATGCTACGCAGGAAGTAACTGGGATCCCACGTTGCAATTCATGTCGTTCATCCTGGAGTTGAGCATTGTCTATTGGACAGTGTTCTAGTCGTCAACAGAGGAAGAGCCCTCCGCAATGGATGTACCTAACTTAACGTGACTTCATTTCAGGTTCTGAGACGACCTTGGGGAAAACTCTTTCCTTAGCCACGGCCCTGAACGTACACATGGTCCTCATTGCTTACGCAGGTTCTAATTCCGTGGCAGCTGCCTCGTCCTTTGCAAATCTGTTTCTTGGCACGAATCCCTCACATCGTTTTCTTGGTGGTTTCTGGCGCGGCGCCATGAGAGCACATTTACTGCAGTGGCCCAGGTGGGAACCGTGAAGGGACTTGTTCCTTTCTCAACCTGCAACCTGTCTTCTTACCAAGGCCGATGCAAAACCAACAGTTCATATGCCTGGCATCGCAGATTGAAATCGCCTGACTTGTGTCAAGAAGGTTCCGTGGAAGACCTGACACAGTAACAAGTCTTAGAACCGCCTCCAACGCTGGCCGTTGCCTCAAGTTACGGCACTCTGAGCAGGAACGCTTAGGGAAACGCCTTCCACTTGGGAAACCTTGTGGCACTGGCTTCTCTGTACACATGCCGCGCCACTTGCAAACTCAATGCAAGACCTGAGCCTTAGGCGTGAATTACTGTCAGATGCCAGCTCAGAGGCGAATGACAATTTCCCCGCTCCTACAGAGTGCTTTTTAGGTTCCAACCACTACAAAGCGGAAGGACATCTGGAAAAACCAGCCGTTTCTTGGAGCAGAATTCGTACCAAGCGGGTTTCAGCGGCAAAACTCTGGCTCCGATGGGATGTGCAGGAGCGACTTCATAACCTTGTGTTCATTACTAAAGGCCTCTGTTTCCATCTACAGGAAATCTCGAGCACTTAGAAGCGCTCAGTTTTATCGGGAAAACGTGCAGTCTTTCAGGGCCTACATTGTGTCCTGAGAAGTCCAGTGAACGATTTGCTGGCAGTATCGATGAGGACCTGAAGTCTGAATCTGCACTCCCAATGCTCTAGAGAATGTTCCTAGGATGCTATCTAGGAATTCCGATCTTTCTTATTGGACTTGAGCGTGTTCTTATCGACATGGTTCGACCCCGGTATAACTGAAAGCCCTCCCGGTAGCAACGGTGCTTTCTCGAAGATGCGACCTGTTTGCTGTGTCAGAGAAGTTTGAGAACATTCTGGAGACTTCCACGGTCCTGCAACTTCCTGACGGTCCTCAGTGCTCAGGCACTTTCTAAAACAGTGGCGGCTTCCTCGTCCTTTGCCAAGCTGTCTCCTGCCACTCTGCCGCCACATTGCTTATATTTCAACCGGCAAAGACAGCACAGTTTCTTGGCGGGGGGGAGGTCTGATAGTGACCCAGAAGGTCATTATTCCTCTTTTGAGCTGCCGCCGGTGTTCTTGCCAACGCCTATGAAAGAGGTCTGGGAGTGGACTGAAAAACTCGGCCTCAGTGCAGAGAGCTCTTGCCCTACTAACAACTGCAGCGTGGAAAGCCATCTGGGCAAACTCAGAGTTTCCTGGAGGTTAATTCGTACCAAGCGGGATTCGGCCGCAATGCTGGCGATCAGATGCAATGAACAGAAGCCACCTCATAACCTGGTGTTCAGTACTAACGGACTGGCTTTCCATTTAGAGGAACTCTATGCATTAGAAGCAGTCACTTTCACAACTGTCTTTGGATAGGCCTACTGTGTTCTGTCCCGATAAGGCCAGTGAATGCTTTGCTGGTAGAACCGATCTGGAACAGAAGTCAGAAAGCGCATTGGGAATGCTACGCAGGAAGTAACTGGGATCCCACGTTGCAATTCATGTCGTTCATCCTGGAGTTGAGCATTGTCTATTGGACAGTGTTCTAGTCGTCAACAGAGGAAGAGCCCTCCGCAACGGATGTACCTAACTTAACGTGACTTCATTTCAGGTTCTGAGACGACCTTGGGGAAAACTCTTTCCTTAGCCACGGCCCTGAACGTACACATGGTCCTCATTGCTTACGCAGGTTCTAAATCCGTGGCAGCTGCCTCGTCCTTTGCAAATCTGTTTCTTGGCACGAATCCCTCACATCGTTTTCTTGGTGGTTTCTGGCGCGGCGCCATGAGAGCACATTTACTGCAGTGGCCCAGGTGGGAACCGTGAAGGGACTTGTTCCTTTCTCAACCTGCAACCTGTCTTCTTACCAAGGCCGATGCAAAACCAACAGTTCATATGCCTGGCATCGCAGATTGAAATCGCCTGACTTGTGTCAAGAAGGTTCCGTGGAAGACCTGACACAGTAACAAGTCTTAGAACCGCCTCCAACGCTGGCCGTTTCCTCAAGTTACGGCACTCTGAGCAGGAACGCTTAGGGAAACGCCTTCCACTTGGGAAACTTTGTGGCACTGGCTTCTCTGTACACATGCCGCGCCACTTGCAAACTCAATGCAAGACCTGAGCCTTAGGCGTGAATTACTGTCAGATGCCAGCTCAGAGGCGAATGACAATTTCACCGCTCCTACAGAGTGCTTTTTAGGTTCCAACCACTACAAAGCGGAAGGACATCTGGAAAAACCAGCCGTTTCTTGGAGCAGAATTCGTACCAAGCGGGTTTGAGCGGCAAAACTCTGGCTCCGATGGGATGTGCAGGAGCGACTTCATAACCTTGTGTTCATTACTAAAGGCCTCTGTTTCCATCTACCGGAAATCTCGAGCAATTAGAAGCGTTCAGATTTATCGGGATAACGTGCAGTCTTTCAGGGCCTACACTGTGTCCTGAGAAGTCCAGTGAACGATTTGCTGGCAGTATCGATGAGGACCTGAAGTCTGAATCTGCACTCCCAATGCTCTAGAGAATGTTCCTAGGATGCTATCTAGGAATTCCTATCTTTCATATTTGACTTGAGCGTGTTCTTATCGACATGGTTCGACCCCGGTATAACTGAAAGCCCTCCCGGTAGCAACGGTGCTTTCTCGAAGATGCGACCTGTTTGCTGTGTCAGAGAAGTTTGAGAACATTCTGGAGACTTCCACGGTCCTGCAACTTCCTGACGGCCCTCAGTGCTCAGGCACTTTCTAAAACAGTGGCGGCTTCCTCGTCCTTTGCCAAGCTGTCTCCTGCCACTCTGCCGCCACATTGCTTATATTTCAACCGGCAAGGACAGCACAGTTTCTTGGCGGGGGGAAGGTCTGATAGTGACCCAGAAGGTCATTATTCCTCTTTTGTGCTGCCTCCGGTGTTCTTGCCAACGCCTATGAAAGAGGTCTGGGAGTGGACTGAAAAACTCGGCCTCAGTGCAGAGAGCTCTTGCCCTACTAACAACTGCAGTGTGGAAAGCCATCTGGGCAAACCGAGAGTTTCCTGGAGGTTAATTCGTACCAAGCGGGATTCGGCCGCAATGCTGGCGATCAGATGCAATGAACAGAAGCCACCTCATAACCTGGTGTTCAGTACTAACTGACTGGCTTTCCATTTAGAGGAACTCTATGCATTAGAAGCAGTCACCTTCACAACTGTCTTTGGATAGGCCTACTGTGTTCTGTCCCGATAAGGCCAGTGAATTCTTTGCTGGTAGAACCGATCTGGAACAGAAGTCAGAAAGTGCATTGGGAATGCTACGCAGGAAGTAACTGGGATCCCACGTTGCAATTCATGTCGTTCATCCTGGAGTTGAGCATTGTCTATTGGACAGTGTTCTAGTCGTCAACAGAGGAAGAGCCCTCCGCAATGGATGTACCTAACTTAACGTGACTTCATTTC
>NW_024351103.1:0-571 GCF_902729225.1 Pteropus medius | reverse complement strand
AGAAAACTCTTTTTATTATTTCTATATTATCTCAGTGCATTTGGTAAATAAAAGCATTTTAAAATATTCTCTAAATATTTATATTTTGTTTTATAAAAATTTCTTCATCTCAATATAAATCTTATTTATTTATTTATTTATTTATTTTTTAATTTTATTTTTTATGTTAAGTTTATTGGGGTAACATTGGTTAATACAGTTATATAATTTTCAGGTGTACTTTATCATTTGACATTTATATAGTCTTTTGTGTGGACACCCAAAGTCCAGTTTTCTTCAGCTACCATATATTTGATCTCCTTTATCCACTTCACCGTACCCCTACTCCCCTATATTTGACTCCCTTTACCCAGTCTACCTCTCCCCTCCTCGCCCACCTCCTACCTTCTGGTAAACACTAGTCTATAGTCCATGTCCATGAGTATATGTTTGTTTGTCCTGTCCATTTGGTGTTTTTAGGTTTATATCCCACATATAAGTGATATCATGTGATTCTCAACTTTTTCTATCTGGCTTATTTTGCTTAGCATGATTATCTCGAGGTTCATCTACGTTGTCGCAAATGACAGTA
>NW_024351102.1:0-522 GCF_902729225.1 Pteropus medius | reverse complement strand
ACAAAAATATCAAATCGACAGAAGTTCATAGTGTGTCTCCTATATGTGCACACCTGCCAACTCCTTGAGAGACTATAAAAGGAACAAACCATGGTGTCTGCCCACAATGTTTATTATACTCTTGTTTAAATAAAAATAGATTTGGATCATCCATTTTTTTCCTCATAACAAATTTTCCCTAAGATAATACTTTTAAAAATATATTATCATGATATTGATACTCATTGTTGAAAGGTCATCTGCACATTTGTTTTGAAAACACTGGCAGGTTAGCTTCGTTTGGCCCTAGCCATGTTACCGTTTTAAACTCAAATACCAAAAAAGGAACCCTCATACACTGCCAGCGGGACTGCAAATTGGTACAGCCGCTATGGAAAACAGTATGAACGTTTCTCAAAAAACTAAGAATTGATCTACCATATGATCCAGCAATCCCTCTACTGGGTATTTACCCCAAAGACTTGAAAACCCATATCCGAAAAGGTATTTGCACACCGATGTTCATAGCAGCATTATTCACTG
>NW_024351101.1:0-1438 GCF_902729225.1 Pteropus medius | reverse complement strand
GTTAGGGTTTACGATTAGGTTTAGGGTTACGGTTTAGTGTTAGAGTTAGAATTAGGGTTACAGAGAGGGTTAAGGTTAGGGATAGTGTTAGGGTTAGGGTTAGGTTTAGGTTTAGGTTAGGGTAAGGATAAAGGTTAGGGTTAGGATTTATAGTTATGTTTAGTGTTAGAGATTAGTTTTTAGGTTAAGATTAGAGAAGGGATTACGTTAAAGTTAGTGTTTTGATTATGGTTAAAGTTCGGTTTAGGGTATTTTAGGGTTAGAGTTCGGGTTAGGTATAAGGTTAAGTTAGGGAAAGCGTTAGGGTTAGGTTTAGGTTTTAGAGTTATGGTTATTCTTAGTGTAAAATTTAGGTTTAGCGTTAGAAGTCAGGTTATGAATAGCTTTAGATTTAGAATTAGAATCTTGGTTAGTGTTAGTGTTAGGGTGACATTTAAGGTTTTAGTTATATTTATGTTTCGGGTTATGGTTGGAGTTAGTTTTAGAGTTAATTAGGGTTAGAATTATCGTTGGGATCAGGGGTTAAGTTTAGGGTATTGTTAGTGTAAAATTTAGGGTTAGGGTTAGGGTTAGGTTTAGGTTTAGGTTTAGGGTTAGGATCAGTGTTAAGCTTAGGGTTAGGCTTGGGTTTTAGTGTTAGGGTTAGTGTTAGTGCTAGGTTCAGAGATACTTTTAGGGTTAAGATTAGATTTAGGGTCAGGGTAAGTGTTTAGACTTAGGAGTAGTGTTAGGGTTAGGGATAGGTTTAGGGTTTAGGGTTAGGGTTGTGTTTGGCTTAGGGCTGGTGTTAGGGTTAGCATTAGGGTGACGTTTAGCATTACGGTTTCGGTTAAGTTTACAGTTATGTTTAGAGTTAGGGTTAGGGTAAGAGGTTCGAGTTAGGATGAGTGTTAGTGTTAAGATTCAAGTTAGGATTAGTTTAGGGTTAAGTTAGATTAGGGTTAAGGGTAGGATCAGGGTTAGGGTAAGAGTTTAAAGTTAGGATTAGTGTTAGGGTTATGATTAGGGTGAAGGTTAATTTAGTGTTAAGGTTAGTGTTAGCAATAGGGTTATGGTTAAGGTTAGCGTTAGGATTAGGTTTTAGTGTTAGGTTTAAGGGTAGGGTTAGGGTTAGAGTTAGGGTTTGGGTTAGGGGTAGGGTTAGAGTTAGGTTTACTGTTAGGGTTCAGGTTAAGTTTGGGGTTAGATATAGGGTTATGGTTAGGGTTAGAGTTAGTTTTAGAGTTCAATTAGGGATAGGGTTCTGTTTGGGGTTAGGCATTACAGTTAGGTTTATTGTTAGTGTCAAATTTAGTGTTAGGTTTAGTTTTCAGGTTAGAGTTAGGGTTAGAGTTAGTGTTACAGTTAGGGTTAAGGTTAGCGTTAGGGTTAAGGTTAGGGTTAGGGTATGGATTGAGGGTTAGGGTTATTCTTATTGTAAATTTAGAATTATGGTTAG
>NW_024351100.1:0-423 GCF_902729225.1 Pteropus medius | reverse complement strand
GTCTGTGGTCCATGTCCATGAGTACAGAGCAAACGTTTTACATTTTGATTAAGTTTAACATTTTTTTTCCTTTTTTGGATCGCGCTCTTACTGTCGTGTCTAAGAATTTTTTCCTGAGCCCTGGGTCCGAGATTTGTAGCAAATGTCTTTTTTTCCCATGCCTTCGGCGGTCTGGTACTGCAGCACCGTTTGCTGCGGCCCCTTTCCTCCAGTGACTTACTTCTTCATGCCTGTCACAAATGGGTCACACAGCAACCCAGCCGTGTGCACGGCGGCTCAGCCCGTTTCCGACACGGGTGGCGCCACAGGCTCGAAACGGCACAGCCCAGGGTGAGCGCCTGTCAATTCGGCGTTTCCTTACTCGGCTGTATCAGAAACCTCGCGTTATCCACGGCTTATTCTGACAGATGTACTTACCAAACT
>NW_024351099.1:0-442 GCF_902729225.1 Pteropus medius | reverse complement strand
CCCCGGGCCTGTGCTGGGCGCAGTCGTATTCTTAAGTACCCGCAGCCCTGCACCAGGGGGCATTGCCGTCTGACTGTGCAGACCAAGGAGCTGAGGCCTGGAGAAGAGTCAGTGACTTGTCCGGAGGGACACAGCTCACAGGTGGCTGGGCAGAGACTGGACCCCGGGTGCCTGTTGGGCAGGGCTGCTCTCTCCCCCTAGAGACCTCGCCCTCTCTCGCCCTCCCCAGCCCCACTCTGCTCCACAGCCACACCAGACACCGCCCCTCGCTCCGCCCTCTGCCCTCTGCCCTCTGGGCCTTGACTCTCCACCTGCGTCATGGAAACGCGGTACTGTTGAAAATGACTTTAGGGTTCATTACTCCGTGTTTGCTTCATAATGGCAAAACTTTTATTTTTAGATATAGAAATACTAACAGAATAGGGTCCAATGACCCGGTTCC
>NW_024351098.1:0-815 GCF_902729225.1 Pteropus medius | reverse complement strand
ATAGCCCAACAGGTGTCTGAAGTTTCCCAAACTGACCTCTTCTACCAGGCGAAGGATGCCATTTTGGCTTCCTCCTAGACAAGGAAGGAAGGGCACATGGGACGATGGAAGGGCGGCCCAAAGCATCACTGGGCACACTGTCTGTCGGTGGCCCTGATGTCTGCAGAAGTATACAGAAAGGAATTAGACACATTTTCTGTTCCAGGGAGCTCAATGGGACCCTGAGTGCTTGTCAAACGTATGTACTCAACTACCCGCAGAGGACTGAACATTCCCCACAAAGCCCCAGGGCCTGACAAGCCTGTGTATTTGCCACAAGTGAGCAATTTCTCAAAAGTCTGCACTTTTGGTTCAAAATGGACATGAACTGAGTGGGTAATGCCAGAGCTCCCATATATATATGTGCATATATATATATGAATATGTGCATATATATATGTGCATATATATATGCATATATATATATATGAATATATATGCACATATATATATGGTGGAATTTTAGGAAAAAAGGCTGTGTTACCCTCAGGTCTTTAGGGAAGGCAGGCCCTTCCAAGCACATCCGCCTTCCCGGAGGGTGGACACAGGGGGTCCCAGAGCAACGATGAGACAGTGTCCCAGCTCATCCAAGAGGCCCCGGGGCTCCGTCCTGGGACCTCTTTTCCTTCCTGCTTTTTCAATTTGATATCAGACCTCTGGACTGGAGCAGACAACTCCCTCTCCTTCACCTTTCTGCCTGGGCTGCTCGTCATGGTTCCTGTACACTCATTCAAAATTCAGAAAACTGAGTCTCATACACGTGATCACACAGCTAA
>NW_024351097.1:0-631 GCF_902729225.1 Pteropus medius | reverse complement strand
AGTAGGTGCCTGCCATTTCATTCTCCTGTTGGCCCCTCGTGTGTCCTTTCAACTGGGCTTCTCACCACCAAAACCTTCCCTTCTCCATCGGCTTGGTGCTGATGCCCTGAAATCCCTGGATTAGAACACAGTGTGCGAGGCATTACTTGAAATAGTATACCAGTAAATGCTTACATCTTTGGTTACCTTCAGGAGGAGAATGAGGATGTGGGCCGGATGAAGTCTATAACTAGGCTAATTTTGAGTGAAACGTCGTTATTAATTTTCTTCTTGTATGTTAACATGTGCTGATGAATAGTACACTAAGTCTGGAGTTTGCCTGGAAGACTGAACTAATTTATTTATCTGGATTTTGAAAGTATGTTCTCCCATTGCCAACTCTTAGTCCTTTTATGTAATTAAGAGCATTTATTCCCCCAAAAAAAGCTGAGAGATAATCAAAAGCTAGTGAATTTCCTCAACTCACCGAATGATTTCTACCAAAGGAATTCTACCCCAAATAGCACCCCCATCGGTTACTGAAAGAGTAAACAGAAAAGCTTTTACGGTATATCCTAATAGTTTCCAGGTTCATGCTTAACAAAATCATTAGGTAAATTGAGTCAGGGTCCCATCTTATGAAATAGCTTCT
>NW_024351096.1:0-6947 GCF_902729225.1 Pteropus medius | reverse complement strand
TGGCGGTCTCTTAACGAGGCATTTTCCACGTCTGGGTGACTGAGGCTCCTTAGACGGAGCCAAAGCAAAGCTGTTGCACAGACTCGCTCGCTCGCTCGTCCGTTCGTCTGTCTGTCCGCCCGCCAGGCACGACAGCACGTGGTACAGACAGACCCCTCCCCACGGGGCTCACACCGGACCGAGCACAGGCCGCAGACGGACCTAGTCCAGGTCCAGCAACGCGCCCTGAAGGGTCGAGAGCAGGACATGCACTTGGGAGAGGAGGCCCACGGGCGCTGGAGCCTGGACCCCGGCACCGGGCGGTGCCCCCTGAGCGGGGGACTGTGAGCCCGGATCGCGACAAAGCGACTGCGTCCACGTGCAGCACGCAGAGGTCTGGGGCAGCGGTCCGGGCCCAGCAGGGCAGGCGCAGAGGCCCCGGGCAGGGACGCGTGTCTGGCCTGCGGGAGAGAGGCGAGGGCAGCGGGGCTGTGGCGGAGGGCAGCGTGCGGGGCGGCGCGTGGCTTCGAGCTCAGGGCCGGCCTCGGAGGAGAGTCAAGACACAGCTCCGAGCGTGAAGGGCAGGGCCGGGGCTGGCACGGAGGCGGCTGGGCGAGGCATGTCCCTCAGACGCCCCGCTGGCTGCGTGGAGAGCTGACCGCTGTCCCCAGCTGTCCCCTCCTTCCCCGACCTCACGTGCTTTCCTTCTGGAAGAGCGTGCGAACCCTTCGCGCTTCCTTTCCGCTCTGCCCCAGACTCGGCTTCGTCACGGGGCTTCGCCTCTTTCTGCTCAGGGACATCTCAGCGCGTCCACGAAACGGCAGAGCAGTTTCTGCGCCCAGCCTGACGGGGGTTTCCCCCGAGCCGGCTCCACCTGCCCTGTGCTCGGCCCCAGGCCAGGGTGACATGGGACAGCCGGGGACACGCATGGCCAAGGAGAGGTTCCCTGAGGCTGCTCAGGAAGCGGGGTCCCAGGAAGGCCGTGCGGGGAGCCACACGGAGCCTGCCGGCCCAGAACCAGAGACGCTGGGCCCTGCGTCCCAAGCCGCTCGCCACGGGGGGCCGGTCACCGGCAGTGCTGGCGTGTGGACCTTCACCCAGAAAAGTCACCTTCATGTTGCACATCTTCCCGGCTTCACATTTCCCTGCTGCCTCAACCCCCCGCGAACGGGCCGAGCGTCCACCCGGAGCCGCGTGGGGACGATTCGCTCTGAGACTCCGGGCGGAGGGGCCTCCCATCTTCAACGTCCTTCCTCAGGATGCCGCAAACTACCAATTGTTTAAAAGATGAACCCTTCCCTATTTAAGCCAGCCGAAGGGGACACTGTCGGCCGCAGCTCAGAGCCGCGACCGAGTCAGTCAGTTGGCCTCTTGGCGACGACCTCGGACTGGGCCACCCCCGCTCTCAGAGGGGGTTCAGCGGGCGGCAGGGGGTGCGCTCCCTCCCACAGCGCTTACTCACACACGTGTTTTAGATAAACACTCTGCGGTTGGCTGTGTGTCGTAAGGCTCATTTAGTTAAAGGCTGACATCACAGGTCCACTGAGCGACCCAAACAGCTGGACCTCAGATGTCCGGTGGCAAAAGCAGACATCTGAGCTCCAGCTATTGAGGTCACGGAGCCCTGCTGCAGAGAAGGTCCCGTGGGGCGCGCCCGGCGGCCAGCGCTGGCCGGCTTCGCCTTGCGGAGCGAGTGAGCAGCTTGGTGCAGAGAACCGTGGGCTCGGCTCGCTGCGGCCGCGGGCGGGCCACGGAAGGTTGGCGTCCCTCACCCGCTAAGGACGCCATTCTGCTTTTGAACAGAACACCATGCCCCACCGAGCATGAATTTCATGTAAGAGCCGAGCCCGCCGATGGCTCTTCCTCCGGCCGGGGTGGGGGGGAGGAGATGCAGACGGAAGCAGACGCTTCAGTTCTGTCCGAGAATAAACGGTTTGCAGGCGCCCAGCCCGTTCTGCTGTCTCCTCGTCGTGACTTAAACTTGGAACGGAGCTGGCACTTCCGGTTGTGTGTATTTGTAGCAGGAAAAGCAGCCTGGAGTTTCTCCACGAAGGGGGCTCGTGTGACAGCCCCCCAGCCTCAGATTGCGCAGTCCACGGCAGGCCCCACCGCCCAGGGGAGCCGGCCGCAGTGCGCTCACAGCCGGGGACCCGAGGCGTCAGGAGCTGGGAGCAGAGACGGGTGCTCCTGGCCGGTCCTCTCGGCGAGGAAGGGCGCCTCGGACAGCTCGCACTCAGCCGCGTCTCGCCAGGTGGTGGGAACCAGCAGGCGGGCACACCTGACCTAGTGAGGACTTTCGTAAAGTTGATTTTAGGTTTCGAATGCTTCATTTTGCACACATCACGATTATCCGTCGGTTTCCAGCAATGGCGCCTGGAGCTGGGGATGCAGAAATGACTCAGACATGTCCCTGGACTCCCAGGAGGGTGGGACGGGACCAGGAAGCCACCGCGGTGTCCCCACAGAAAGGCAGGGAGCCTCGACCTATGGCGGGTGTCACGTGGGAAGGGCCTGTCTGTGATTGACCTGAGTCAGCCGGCCCAGACTGGCTTTCCCGCCTCACGCCGCAGGGCGCCATCTGCCGTCTGTGGGACAGGGGCCCCTTCCCCAGCCACCGCGAGGCCACTGAGCCCTGGGGTGCCCTCACTCAGCAGCCCGGCCAGCCGATCTGATCTACAGGAGCTCAGACCAACGGGATGGAGCCGTGGGGTGGACCAGGTGGGAACAGCCCGGCCTTCGTGCCCCGAGGGGGTGAGGACCGCACCCAGTCTGCGGGGCGGGCGGGTGGCACGGCAGGCACGCGGCTCAGCAAGATCTCACCGCAGCCGTCAGGCGGGGGTGGAGCCCGCGTCCTTTGCCAGCTCCCCGGCCACCGCCAGCTCCACTGGCGACTTCTTCCGTCGCTGTTCTTTGTGAAGCCGCCGCCGAAGCCACGTGGGGTGACGGGACGGTCGGGCGCGGCCCTGACTTATTTCGTTTTACGGTCTTAGTCAGGGCTGCGATGCGGACTCCTGAGCACCAAGCATCGGCTTAGCTCTAACGAGGCCCGGGGCCCGTCGTGGAGCGTGGCGGGCCGTCGGCCGCCCGTTAACTCGCCGACGGTGCACATTGCGACGCTCGACGTGCCGCATTACAGGAGCCGCTTTCCAGGCCGTGGGCCAGGCCCTTGTTTCTATGCGTCTCTCCATGTTTCTCTACGCTCTGGGCTTTCCTGGCCTGACCCCGGGAGAGGACGCTTCACCTTTGAGGTTCCTTCATCAGAGCCTTGGTGGTTCGCCTCGCCGCCCGAGCTACAACTTCGGTGGCATGGTTGGCAGCTCGAGGGGTTCCCATCTTTAGCCCGTGTCACCGGTGCACGGGTGGGCCATGAAGACGCGTGGCAGCAGCCTGGCGTCCCCCAGATCCGTCCATCCTGGGTCAGGGGGCTCCCGTGTGTGTCACTTGAGGCCGTGAGCACGCCTGTCTTCCTGTGGTGCCACCTCCCACCTCAGCTGCCAGCTCCTGACGCATGGGCCCCGTGAGCCTCTGGTTGTGACTCCGCGTGGCTCTGACGCGGTGCTGGGGGTGGGGGGCACGCCTCCATTGGGGGCCCCAGAAGCAGAGCCTAGAGAGGACGATGCAGGCAGCTGATCCGGGGTGCGGGGGCTCAGCAGGGAAGTGGGGAGTGACTCGGGGAGGGGTGGTCACCCAGATGGCGACTGGACGCTATGGTGCGGGGGGTTCTGAGGAAGACAATGCGCCAGCCAGGTGGTGCGGGGCTGGGGGTTTGCCGCACACCTGTCGGCCATCGACTCAGTGCCACTCCCGGCAGTGCAGGTTCCCACGGGCCCCAGCAGCCTGTGGCCCCTGTCCCCGGTCCAGCTTCCGTCAGACTGCAGCCCGCACCTGCTCGCAGCCTTGCGGGACCGAGCTGGGCTATGACGTCGACCCACAGAAGCCACCAGACGACGAACGTCTTACCCCGCTGAGCGTGCGGTGAGCTGTCAGGCAGCAGCAGGGGACTCGTTAGAGGCCTCGTCGGGGGCCGCGAAGGCGCAGCCAGCACGCTGTCCCGCAGCCTTCGGCGGGTCCCCCGGCTCCAGTGGCGGTCATTCAGTCTCACCGGCAGCCACGGGGCTGACGGGCAACTGTGGCTCCGTCGACGTGAGCTCAGGCTCCTGTCTCGGGGACACATGTGGCCTTGTCTTTCTCTGGCAGTGCTACCTTGTGGGGCTGCATGGAGGCTCAGAGGGGGCGGCGAGGGCCGGGTAGCCATGGCCAGGGTCCAGGCTGGCCAGGTCCAGGCGCGCTCGGCTCTCGGGCCCAGATGGGTCCCCTCCTTCTCTGCAGCTGGTGCCGAGGGCCGTGGGCTGACGGAGGGACACGGCTCTGTCTTCTCTCGGTCCCCAGGGACCCCACGTCCTCCTTCCTGGAAATCGAATGCCCCGAAAACGAGCCAGATGAGGCAATTACGTTTTTTAAGCAACGAAAGTCCCTGAATTGCCCTTAAATGTTACAGGCGAGCTTCTCCGAAGAGCTGGTGCAAGAGCTGTAATCAAAATGATTACACGGCGTAACGTGAGACCCGGCAGCGAGGCCAGCAGCGGGACGTTACTCGAGGCAGTGAGCGCCAGCCCCTGACGGCAGGCACGGTTCAAAGCCCGTCCCGACACTGCCGGCCTCGGGAAAACTGCCGGTCTGGCGGGCAAGGCTTGTCCCCAGGGGACACGCACCCCGCGGGGAGTGAGGGTGGGTGCGTAAACGCGGAGCTGTTGATCTGTGCGGCGCGGGCCAGGCCTCTGAGCACCGGGAGGTACAAGCAGGAGGCGTTGGTGGGTCCCGCCGCACGCCGCACCCACTGAGCAGGTGGCACGTGGGCCCCGGGGTGGGGGTGTCAGTGCCTCGCTCGCCCTGCTGTCCCCATCAGCAGGAGGGGGTCCCCGGCCCTCAGGGGGACGATGGGCTGTGTCTGGCCCCCCAGCCCCAGGCCGCCTCCAGGAAAGACGCCCCTGGCACGGGGCAGGCACGGCGCGCGCACGCAGGGCTGGGAGGCCCAGGCTCCAGCCCCGCGTCTCCCCGCCTCCCGGGCGGTCCGGTGGAGACACGGCCACGTCCAGGCCGCGAGCCAAGGGGCCACCTTCACCCGCCTCACCCACTCTCCACGTCCCGCCGAGTCTCCCGTGAGCTCCGCTGTGGTTTCCAGAACTTTCCACACCCCTCCGTAAATGGAACGAAGCGACTTCAGCCCAAACTGCAGACTGAATCGTACCTCCTGAGTCACTCTGCGAAACATGCTCCTCAGCGACGTCACCTAAAATGTCGCCATTTGTTACGTCAAATGCCTTCCGTGTGAGACGCAGTTACTTTCTGCCCACATAGCGACCCCGTGGGGCAGGAGAAGCAGAGCCACAGCCGAGCCGCACGAGGCTGGTGACATCCGGGCGCCGGGCCCGGGGGCAGAGCAGCTGGCGGTCTGAACTGCGGGCTCCGCTGCCAGGCTGGAGGCTGGTGACACGGCTGCGTCTCCACTCGGCACACACCCCAGCTGTCACTGGACCCAGATCCATCTGAGGACATGGCGGGTCGGGCCCCAGCACCCTCTGCGAGGAGCCGGCCCCTCCAGCAAGTGGGACCCGGGCCCCTCGGTGGCACATGGCCAGCATCCTCCAGCTGGGTCCCCCTGCACTGGAGACCGCTCTGTCCTAGCCACTCCCGCCCCACACACACCTTCACCTCACGGGCATTCCTCACCCGGTGAGGAACCCCTAAAACTGCAAACCTGAGGACTCGCTGCTCCTCGTAAAGTGCTCCGAAAGGCGTGGAATCGTCCTTCGTATCCTTGACCCACAGACACGGCCATGTGTCCCCTGATCCGCAGACGACACGGCTTCGCCTTTGCTCCTAGTCCTGCAAAACTGTCCGTCTGACGGATCTCTGACAGGGCCAGGGGCCCGGAGCGGGTTTCGGGGAGGATTTCGTCGGTGCAGGTGGTGGGGAGCACCTCCTGGGAACCACCATGAGCCCCAGGGAGCAGGAGCGGGGCGCGGCCCTTTCCCACCGACAGAGCCCCTTCCTCTCCTGGAGACAGAGGACCAGACCCACAGGACTTCGACCTTGAACTTAATCGAGCTCTTCTCAGACCAGACACTTCCGCTCCCGCCATCCTGACACTCCCTCGGGGACCTCCTGGAATATGGGGCCCGGGCAGCCCCATTCAGTCCCCCTCTCTTGTGTGGACCCCAGCTGGAAAACCTGGAGGACTCTGCAGGAGGGGGGGTCTGCGCCCCCCGGAAGTGGTTAACTGGAGAACGGGAGGGCACAGGGGTGTCTGGGAGTGTGGGGGTGCAGGGCGGGGTGCAGCCCCGGGGCCGTAACAGAGAAGAGCAATGGGACCGAGCGGGAGAGGAGGGATTAGGGACGCAACCTCAGCTGTGGGGAGGGGACACGGCCCTGCGCAGCGCCGACGGTCCTCGGTCCTTGCGTTGACGCCGTCACGGACACGGGACGCTCGGGAACGGGCCGGGGACGATCGCACCCGCGGACAGGTCCGAGCCCTGAGGAGTTAGCCACAGCCCGTCCGGGCGCTCCCCCGAGGGCCCGTGTTTAGGGAGCGCGACGCCAAACTCAGAGATTTGTAACCCAACCCGCCCCGTGCTCCAAATGACGCCGTCTGCGCCGCCTGCAGTTCCCGGCGGCGAACGGTTTCGAGGTTCATTTCTCTCCAGTGAAGAGTCGGTTAGAAAGGCGCCCGGCGCCCTCATCTCCCGTCCGACGCGGCAGATTCAAGCGAACGTCTCGGGGCCACCAGAAGCAGGGCCGCAGAGCGCCACACCAGCCTATTCTACTTTGTTTAAAAAAATCGTCTGGGTAATTAAGTTGACTGCAGCGTGGAGCCGGATCACAGAACAAGCTGGGGGGTTCCGGGCACAGGCAGCCGGGCTGGGGCCTCGTCCTGCAGCCCGACGCTGTCCCGCACGCGCCCGTCCCCG
>NW_024351095.1:0-634 GCF_902729225.1 Pteropus medius | reverse complement strand
TCAGTTTGTTGCCATCGGTAATCAAATTTCTTTAGTGTGCTCTATAGAAAAATAATTGAAAACTCATCAGTCATTTATATCTGCACCTAAAATGAGGTTGTGTTGTTCTTTCTCAAGAGCAAGTTTTGAAAAGAAAGCAGAAAAAGGAAAATGAATTGCTATACAATATCTTGTCAAGGGGATTAGAAGTCTGGAAACCAGGCCTTGACAACATTGACTTGATCTGTGAGATTTCCAATCCCCTCATTCTTTCTAGAACTCAGTATCCACATCTATAAAGTGAGAAACATGAATGTAAATCTAATCTTGGTGATATTGAGAAGAGCCCTACGATCAGTCCCCTTGCATTTCATGGCCCTAGAATCTAAGTCTGGAATCTAAATGAATACCATCTACTTCTCTGTTTTGTTGAAAACAAAGCACAGGAACATACGTTTCACTAAATTACCATCTATTCACTCTCTTGTTGCTCTGAGGGCCTTAGGAAATCCATCTGGTCAGAAAAGATGACCAGTCTGCACAAAAAGTCTTGAAGCAAAGACCTACATATTCAACTTTCTTGTTTCATACTTAAGGCAACTGAGTCTCAGAAAGGTTAATTGACTAGCCCAAGTTGTCCAGCCAGTAAGAAAAA
>NW_024351094.1:0-302 GCF_902729225.1 Pteropus medius | reverse complement strand
TCCTTGGCCTCTGCAAGGGGCTGGCCTCCGCGGCGGCCCCTACAGTGGACCAAGGAGGGGCGCGAGCAGCCCCTGTGCCTGTCTGTGCCCGCAGCAGCCCCCCGCCTGGCACGTCCACCTGTGCCCTCCCCCTGCAGGGGAATCGGATGCAGGGGGTGACACTCAGGTGCCCCGTGCCGTCTCCCCCAGGTGTCCACTCTGCAGCTCTGCCTCGCTCACCCCCACAGCCACCTGCGTCCTGCATCCCGGGCAGCGGCTCGGTGCCCCCTCAGACCCTACCGGGGTTCCTTCCGCACTCCTCC
>NW_024351093.1:0-574 GCF_902729225.1 Pteropus medius | reverse complement strand
GTCCTGTTCATTTGTTGCTTTTAGGTTTATATCCCACATGTAAGTGATACCATGTGATTTTCAACTTTTTTCTCGTATGTCTTAATATGCTCTCATACAGGCTATGTAACATAGGGGTGGTGGATAGAGATGAAAATTACTTTTGCATCAGGCCATTATTCGTCCAGATTGCTCTGGAAAAGTACTGCGCTTTGCTCTAAGGAACGACACCCAGAACTAATAACTGGGCTTCTGTGCAGGAGACACTGTACTGTATCTGTTATTTCATTTAGTCCTCACAGACTCTGAAGTTGGTGTTATCGACCCCATTTGAAAGATCAGAAAGCTAAGATTAAATAACTAGCTCGAGGTCACATGGCTAATCAATCAGTGAACTAGAATTGAAGCAGGTCCGTCTGACTCCATAGATAAGCGTTAAACTTTTTGAAATCACTTCTTCGTGCCTCATTTCATAAACAAATCTAGAATATTTGCAGAAGGCTAACGTATGTTTTCTATATCAGAAGATTGGCCCAGATATTGTGTCCGTTAGCTTTCTTCCAATGCCCATTTACCTTCCCTCCTTAAAAGAAAA
>NW_024351092.1:0-3877 GCF_902729225.1 Pteropus medius | reverse complement strand
GACGGAAGCAGACACCTCCCTCTCCGTCACCTTTCTGCCTGGGATGGTCGTAATGGTCCCTGTGGACGCATTCAAAACGAAGAAATGAAAGGCTCGAAGAGGTGATCGCAAAGCTCATAAGGCCCGGAGGCCGAAATCAGACCCACAGCTGTCTGCAGTGTCCCCCTACTGACCTCTTTCCAGCGGGTGACGGCCTCCAGGGACGGAGGGGCCAAAGCCTCCCTGGGTCCGCTGTCTGTGGGTGGCCTGGAGCTCAGCACGAGGATACAGAGAGGAATGAGACGCCGTTTGTAACTCTAGGGGCTCAAAGTGTCAGTGAGTGCTTCTGCAACTTCTGTACCCCAGTACCCGCAGACTCCATCGAAAGCACCGCCTTCCCTCAGAGCCCCGAGGCGCCGGGAGGGCCGTGAATTTGCCGCAAGTGAGCCGTATCTCGAAAGTCTGCAGTTCCGGCTCAAAATGGACGTCACTAGAGCTTTTTGCCAGATCTACCATATACATATATATGCATATATATGTTCATCTATATGCATATATATGTATATGGTGGATTTTCGAAGGAAACCTGTGGACCCTGGTCTACCAGAGAAGACAGGCCGCTCCCAGCACCTCCACCTCCCCGGAGTGTGGACACCGGGCGTTCCAGAGCCACAATTCAGCATGATCTCTTTTCATCCCAGAGGCCACGGGGCCTCTTCCTAAGGCCTCTGCTCCTTCCTGCTTTCCGCATTGGAAATCAGACTTCAGGACGGAAGCAGACACCATCCTCTCCCTCACCTTTCTGCCTGGGATGGTCGTAATGGTCCCCGTGGACGCATTCAAAATGAAGAAATGAAAGGCTCGAAGAGGTGATCGCAAAGCTCATAAGGCACGGAGGCCGAACTCAGACCCACAGCTGTCTGCAGTGTCCCCCCACTGACCTCTTTCCAGCGGGTGACGGCCTCCAGGGACGGAGGGGCCAAAGCCTCCCTGGGTCCGCTGTCTGTGGGCGGCCTGGAGCTCTGCACGAGGATACAGAGAGGAATGAGACGCCGTTTGTACCCTAGGGGCTCAAAGTGTCAGTGAGTGCTTCTGCAACTTCTGTACCCCAGTACCCGCAGACGACCGAGCATCGCCCTCAGAGCCCCGAGGCGCCGGGAGGGCCGTGAATTTGCCGCAAGTGAGCCGTATCTCGGAAGTCTGCAGTTCTGGCTCAAAATGGACGTCAGTAGAGTGCTTTTTGCCAGAGCTCCCCTAGATATAGCTATATCTATATCTGTATCCGAATCTATAGATATCTCTATATCTCTATCTCTCTCTCTTTCTCTGTTTCTCTCTCTCTCTCTCTCTATCTACCTATCTATCTATCTATGTATCTGTGTATATCTCTCACTCTTTCTCTCTCTCTCTCTCTCTTCTCTCTCTCTCTCTCTCTCTCTCTCTATATATATATATATATATATATATATAGATATATATACACGCAGACGACCGAGCACCGCCCTCAGAGCCCCGAGGCGCCGGGAGGGCCGTGAATTTGCCGCAAGTGAGCCGTATCTCGAAAGTCTGCAGTTCCGGCTCAAAATGGACGTCACTAGAGCTTTTTGCCAGATCTACCATATACATATATATGCATATATATGTTCATCTATATGCATATATATGTATATGGTGGATTTTCGAAGGAAACCTGTGGACCCTGGTCTACCAGAGAAGACAGGCCGCTCCCAGCACCTCCACCTCCCCGGAGTGTGGACACCGGGCGTTCCAGAGCCACAATTCAGCATGATCTCTTTTCATCCCAGAGGCCACGGGGCCTCTTCCTAAGGCCTCTGCTCCTTCCTGCTTTCCGCATTGGAAATCAGACTTCAGGACGGAAGCAGACACCATCCTCTCCCTCACCTTTCTGCCTGGGATGGTCGTAATGGTCCCCGTGGACGCATTCAAAATGAAGAAATGAAAGGCTCGAAGAGGTGATCGCAAAGCTCATAAGGCACGGAGGCCGAACTCAGACCCACAGCTGTCTGCAGTGTCCCCCCACTGACCTCTTTCCAGCGGGTGACGGCCTCCAGGGACGGAGGGGCCAAAGCCTCCCTGGGTCCGCTGTCTGTGGGCGGCCTGGAGCTCTGCACGAGGATACAGAGAGGAATGAGACGCCGTTTGTACCCTAGGGGCTCAAAGTGTCAGTGAGTGCTTCTGCAACTTCTGTACCCCAGTACCCGCAGACGACCGAGCATCGCCCTCAGAGCCCCGAGGCGCCGGGAGGGCCGTGAATTTGCCTCGCGGCGGGAGTCAGACTGAAAGCCTGTAGTTCCGCTCAAAATGGACGTCACCAGAGAGCTTTTTGCCAAAGCTACTATATACATATATATGCATATATATGTTCATCTATATGCATATATATGTATATGGTGGATTTTCGAAGGCAACCTGTGTGGACCCTGGTCTACCAGAGAAGACAGGCCGCCCCCAGCACCTCCACCTCCCCGGACTGTGGACACTGGGCGATACAGAGCCACAATTCAGCATGATCTCTTTTTATCCCAGAGGCCCCGGGGCTCCTTCCTAAGGCCTCTGCTCCTTCCTGCTTTCCGCATTTGAAATCAGACTTCAGGGCGGAAGCAGACACCTCCCTCTCCCTCACCTTTCTGCCAGGGATGGTCGTAATGGTCCCCGTGGACGCATTCAAAATGAAGAAATGAAAGGCTCGAAGAGGTGATCGCAAAGCTCATAAGGCCCGGAGGCCGAAATCAGACCCACAGCTGTCTGCAGTGTCCCCCAACTGACCTCTTTTCAGCGGGTGACGGCCTCCAGGGACGGAGGGGCCAAAGCCTCCCTGGGTCCGCTGTCTGTGGGTGGCCTGGAGCTCTGCACCCTGAGGATACAGAGAGGAATGAGACGCTGTTTGTACCTTAGGGGCTCAAAGTGTCAGTGAGTGCTTCTGCAACTTCTGAACCCCAGTACCCGCAGACGACCGCGCATCGCCCTCAGAGCCCCGAGGCGCCGGGAGGGCCGTGAATTTGCCGCAAGTGAGCCGTATCTCGAAAGTCTGCAGTTCCGGCTCAAAATGGACGTCATTAGGGAGCTTTTTGCCAGATCTACCATATACATATATATGCATATATATGTTCATCTATATGCATATATATGTATATGGTGGATTTTCGAAGGAAACCTGTGTGGACCCTGGTCTACCAGAGAAGACACGCCGCTCCCAGCACCTCCACCTCCCCGGAGTGTGGACACTGGGCGTTCCAGAGCCACAATTCAGCATGATCTCTTTTCATCCCAGAGGCCCCGGGGCTCCTTCCTAAGGCCTCTGCTCCTTCCTGCTTTCCGCATTGGAAATCAGACTTCAGGACGGAAGCAGACACCTCCCTCTCCTCACTTTTCGGCCTGGGATGGTCGTAATGGTCCCCGTGGACGCATTCAAAATGAAGAAATGAAAGGCTCGAAGAGGTGATCGCAAAGCTCATAAGGCTCGGAGGCCGAAATCAGACCCACAGCTGTCTGCAGTGTCCCCACTGACCTCTTTCCAGCGGGTGACGGCCTCCAGGGACGGAGGGGCAAAAGCATCCCTGGGTCCGCTGTCTGTGGGTGGCCTGGAGCTCTGCACGAGGACACAGAGAGGAATGAGACGCCGTTTGTACCTCTAGGGGCTCAAAGTGTCAGTGAGTGCTTCTGCAACTTCTGTACCCCAGTACCCTCAGACGACCGAGCATCGCCCTCAGAGCCCCGAGGCGCCGGGAGGGCCTTGAATTTGCCGCAAGTGAGCCGTATCTCGGAAGTCTGCAGTTCTGGCTCAAAATGGACGTCAGTAGAGTGCTTTTAGCCAGAGCTCCCCTAGATATAGCTATATCTATATCTGTATCTGAATCTATAGATATCTCTATATCTC
>NW_024351091.1:0-233963 GCF_902729225.1 Pteropus medius | reverse complement strand
CTCTCTCTCTTTCTCTCCCTCTGCCTAATTCCTTTTAATGACTACTCTTTTGTGAGAACCACCCCAATGGACCTATACTGCACACAGGGTAAACTCTTTCCCCTGAGCACCATAGGGGCCAGTGCATGGTTGAATCAGGGTAAGAATCCTTCCCCTGACCCTATCTTCATCCTAAGATGATGTCACTCCTATCTTCATCCTAAGACACAGATAGGTCTGGGACATGACAGAAGACCCAGGGCCACATTAAGGAAAGATCCATCTCCATAGTTTTGTCTCTATTAGGTAAGTAATATAGAAACTTCTAAGTGAGGTTAGTAAGATCTCTAAGAAAGGATTGGAAAGACCCAATAAATGCAGCACAATGCAGCGCTGTCCAAAGTGCAAGCTTGCCATCACGCAGCAGAGCTGGAGCAAGAAAAGACACTGTTGATGCTGGTGGTCCCTGTCTCCACACCTCACTCACCGCAACAAGTGAGTGCTCTGCAGGAATAGGATGAGCTCTCACCTCAAAATTGGCTTAGATATTAAGGCTGAAAATGCTACACATTCAAGAGCATATAAAAAGTTTTATTCTTCATATGGGTATCTCCCTTTCTGGAGGAAGCCTAGAAGCCTATCTAAGCTGTTCTGCAATGTCATGAGAGGTCAAGGAAAGTGGCTGTTTTTTTTTTTTAATTGTGGTTATGGTGTGAGTTCAGAGTGAGAGTTTCTACATATGTGAGGTTTGAATTCTCTTGCTGTCACCAAAGGAGGAAAGAGTCAGCCTTACTAAAAATTGAGATATCATTGACACATAGCATATTAGTTTCAGGCATACAACATAATGATTCAATATTTGTATATATTACAAAATAATGACCACACAGGTCTAGTTAAGACTGGTCACTGAACATAGTTACAAATTTTTTATTATAATGAGAACTTTTAGGATCTACTCTCTTAGGTGCTTTCAAATACAAAATATAATATTATTAATTATAGTCAACATGCTGTACATTACACACCCATGACGTTTTTATTTTATAACTGGAGGATCAAGCTTTCTTATCAAGTAGTCCAGATGTTGGCAGAAGGGGAAGAGGAAGAGGAGTGGTTGAAATTGGTAGTGGCCAGATATCACACACACACACATACACACAAAAATGGAATCAGACACTTTTTACATAACTCTTATAGTTTGTTTATAAATAGTCCAAATCAAGAGAATTATTTGCACTGCATTTGGATAAAATAAAATACATTGGATTGCTTATTAGTGTCCTTTAATTAAAGAAACTAATAAAGAACTGTTTTTTCTTCTTGAGGGAGGAAGATATTTCTCATTGCTTTCCTTCATAGGAGGGAACTGATAGGTTACTATGTTTATGGAATTTTAAATCTATAAATAACATTTCTCCTCTAATTTCCCTAGCTCAGCTTTTCCAAAGGGATGCATGTAGTAACAGCTTAATGCAAATCCAATGTGAAAAGAGTTCTCAGAATAATGTTTGTCATAACCGAGAAATACTACAGAAAAAGTATGGTCTTCAATTGTGAATATTTTATTTATGAATTACTTAAATCCAAAATATAGACACACGGAAGGATACTTGTATACTTTTTTCATTTATACCAAACCTTCTTTATTTTCCAAAAGGTGTCTGTGCTCTGTGGAACCACAGAACATAACAGGTGTCTTGAAATTTCTCCTCCTGGGACTCTCAGATGATCCAGAACTGCAGCCTCTAATTTTTGGGCTCTTCCTGTCCATGTACCTGGTCACCATCCTGGGGAATCTGATCATCATCCTGATTGTCAGCTCTGACTCCCACCTCCACACCCCTATGTACTTCTTCCTCTCCATCCTGTCCATGGCTGATATTGGTTTTACTTCTACCACCATCCCCAAGATGATTTTGGACATTCAAACTCACAGCAGAGTCATTTCCTATGCTGGTTGCCTGATTCAATTGTCTTTTTTTTGTCTCTTTGTATGTCTGGACAGTACACTTCTAACTGTGATGGCCTATGACCGGTTTGTAGCTATTTGTTACCCCCTGCACTACCCGGTCATCATGAACACCCGCCTCTGCAGCCTGCTGGTTCTAGGGTCCTTTTTGATTAGCCTTATGAACTCTCAGCTGCACTGCTTGTTGATGTCACAACTTTCCTTTTGCACAAATGTGGAAATTCCTCATTTCTTCTGTGACCCTCCTCAACTCCTCAAGCTGGCCTGTAATGATACCTCCACCAATAACATATTAATCTATATTTTTGGTGCCATCTTTGGTGGAATTCCACTCTCAGGGATCATTTTCTCTTACTATAAAATTGTTTCCTCCATTCTGAGAGTCTCATCATCAAGTGGGAAGTATAAAGCCTTCGTTACCTGTGGTTCTCACCTGTCAGTTGTTTGCTTATTTTATGGAACAGGCCTTGGGGTGTACCTTAGTTCGACTGTTTCACATTCTCCCAAGAAAGGTGCAGTGGCCTCAGTGGTGTATACGACAGTCACCCCCATGCTGAACCCCTTCATCTACAGTCTGAGGAACAGGGACATCAAGAGAGCCTTGCAGAGGCTCCTCAACAGAACAACATAGTTTCAATATTTCCTCCCTCCTCCCCCCAATTTTTGGTCTATGGATTAGAAATTCTGCAAAACCAAACATCTGGAATAGATAAACATGCCTCCTTTGGCACACAAGTTTTGGAACTCATGGTTTTCATTTCTTTTGATCAATTATATCTGAAAGTTGCTCATTTTGGCACATCTTTGATGAGATTAAGGGACTATTTTGTGATCCTATGTATGCCAAAATTGCTGAATAATTGAGTTTAATTACAATCGGAATATCATGTATTTGTCGCTTGTGAACCAGGCATGCTGTAGAAATTTACAACTCTCTTTTGAATACATGGCTATATATGATTCTCAACCATTTTCACCATCTATGCCTATTTTCCATAAAACATTGACTTTGTTTAAATTCAGATTGTGTGAGAGAATTTGTGTCACTGGTCCTCAATCTATGCTTCCTACCTGAATCACCTGATGAGCTTTAAAAATTTTCATCCCTGAGTCCCATCACCATAGATTACGATTTAATTGGACTAGAGATTGAAAATATCATGAATTGTTTTAACAGCAGCCCACGTGGTTCTAATATCCAGCCAAGATGAGGACTATTGAATTTTGTCAGTCATTTATTTAAAGATGACTTGTATGTCTTGGATTCCTTAGTATTTATTATTAGGTCCTGAAGATCTGAAAGTGATCAGAGCTCATAAAGGAGATGATACAAAAGAGTTGCCTTAGTAACAGCCAAAGGGATTTTTTCCCTCATATTCCTGGTAATATATTTTTTTCAACACCCTCTCCATCCATACTCTATAGCTGTTCCTCTGTGCTAGATATTAAGCTATTGTTTTCTGTTCCAAACTTACCCATTTATATTGTAAGTTGGGATGCTCTTGTGGGGGCTGGGAATCTTTAAACTATTCCTCTTTTTCCATCTGGGTTCTCTCTAGGTTCTTTCAGTGTGGGCCAGTAAAGGGCACACATACTCCTTACTCCTTAGACTATGGTGCCTCACTGTTTCCTGCAGTTATGACACTGTGTTACTATGTTTTTCCTTTCCTGCCTTTCATCTTTCAAATCCATAACCATACCTATATGAAATTATCTTCATTAAATAACTAGTGTGGTTTCTCTTCTTGATTGAACTGTGACTGATAAATCATAATATGGGAAATAATTTGGAAGAATGCAAAGTGATCTCATGATAAAAGAGATTGTAATGGTATGTCTTGATCGAGGGTATATAATTGAGGTTTAAAGTAGTGGTATGATATTTCCAGGGGCTGTGTGATTCTAACTGTCCCTGTAGATCTTCAAGTCAACCAAGTCATTATGAATAGATTTAACCCTATCTTCTTTTAACCTATCTTCTAACCATGTCTTCAGCAAAGGGGAAATCTTTCCTTTCACTAGTAATCAACCCCATTAGGATTCTACATTATAACCACGTTTCTTTCTCTTCTGTCTTTGGCCTCCTTCTTTCTTCTACATACCCAGGTACCTATGTATATATCCATCTTTCCTTTAGAGATGCTACATGTAGTTCCTGAGGTAGCATTCTGGGATTTCTGAAAAGCTGTCCAGTAACTGGTATAATCTACTCTGCCTTTTACCACTAAGCTAAGTTGACTACCAACTTCGCTAACAATGAACCTAATATCTGGCTCTGTTTAATATCAGGTTTTTCCTCCTGCCCAAGCAGTCTAAAACATCTCAACATTCATATCTCCTTGCCTACTTCTTCTCTATTCTCCTGCTATGTGGCCATTTGGGCTCCCTAAAAATTTCCTCTGCCACTTATGCACATACACATAATTATCATAATTATCCCATATCTGATTTAATTGGGTAAGTACTCACTTTTTTATATCAGTTAATGAGAAATCAGTCTCTGAGTTCCTCATATATATGAACCTGACACAAGAAGACTGTATATATTAGACACAGATGTTGTTGAAACCACGATACCCATATATCCCACTTTGTTTCACCATATAAGCCAAAACTGCACATAAAAAAGACTTCAAGATACTTCCAATATCCCCTGCCTCCTGTCTACATGATTTTGAACATACTCATCTCCATGTGGATTGGGCCTTGTGACTTCTATGCAATGAATAAAATGTCAAAAATGTTGGGCAAAAACCAGAGAGACCTAACCAGTATACCATGTGGAATCTTGAGATTATCCTAACTGAAATAAGTCAGAAAAGTTTAGAATGATGTGATTTTACTTAATTGTGGGATATAAGAGTGAAAGCAACAAGTGAACAAGACAAACAAATAAAAACTCATAGACATAGACAATACTTTAGTGATTACCAGAGGGAAGTGGGGAGGGGAGGAGTTTGAAAAGGTTAAAGGGGGTGAAATATGTGGTGACAGAAGAAAATTTAAATTTGGGTGGTGAACACACAATGCAATATACATACAACGTATTCTTGAATTGTACACATGAATTCTATATGATTTTATTAACCAATGTCACCCCGATAAATTTGATATTCAAAAAGTTTTAAAAATACTAGGATGTCACTCCATCACTAATGTTTATTAAGACTCAGGCTTTGACTATTAGCCCTCTTCTACTCTCTCACCAGCTGTCTCTGTTGGAAGAGAGCTGTCATGTTGTCAGCTGCCCAATGGGGAAGCTCACGTAGCAAGAAGCTGAGGGATGCCTATGGCCAGCTGCACATGAGGAACTGAATGCTGCCAAAGCAACATGAGTGAGCTTGAAATTAGATTTTCTTCTAGTCAAGACGTGAGATGACTACAGTCCTACATTTAGAATGCAGACATCTGTGAAACCCCTGGTAGAATTTTTAAAAATTGTTATTTTGATATGTCAAAGTAGATGGTTGTCTGATGTAACAACCTATATAAAAGAACATAGAGTAAAACATTAGAACTTTGGTTTTCATTCAAAATAGCAAAAACATATATTTCTAACACATATAATGCAAAACCGCAAAACAGAACTATAGGAGTAAAAGAAAAAGTTCTCCTAATACAAAAAAATCTTAAATAAAAACACAGAAATTATAGCATACTCTTGGTGTAGAAAACACAATTATGCCTACAGTGAATTTACAGACATACAATTACACGCTGCTTTTTTTATTGAAAAAAAATTGTCTGAGTTTCTAAAATTTCTGCAACTTGGACATGGACGTGAAGTGTACAGGTGTGCATCCTCCTGAGAAGAGGAAGTGCCCACAATCTTGAAAGTATACTTCCTTTCCATTTTCAAGTCCTATTAATAACAGGAAGTCCTCAGAGCTTGGGATAACATGGACCAATTTGGCTAATTGTGAGCTCTGTGCATTGAGCTCTTAAGGCCATGCAGGAATAGATCATTGGATTGTTTCTCCAGCCCCTCAGGTCCTCTGTTTTAGTCCTGTGGGCCTCACATCTGAGTCCTCTCCTCTAGAAATCACTGCATCCGGAGGCCCACGACTAACTTCGCCTCACTGCCAGACCTGGGGATGTTGTCTCAACCTTTGTCGCTTGCCAGGCGGATAGGGGCAGTGGATTCTCATTCTTTGACCACACTCCAGTAGAGATAGAACATCCCACTGAGGACTGTGGAGATGGAGGATGGATAAGGGACTGTCAGGAAGATTGTTTTTTCACCATCATGACAAACAGGAGAGTTGGGACAAACAGATGGGAGGGCACCAATATGGAAAGTTTCAGTTATTTTTGTCCTTACAAAGGTAGATTCTGAATGCCTGGAGGGAGACAACTGAGCCTAATTCATTTCCCCAGAGTGTACACATTGCTTGGCAGACAACAACAATCTCTGTTAATGCTAAATAGATACTTCCTTGGATCTCAGAAGCAGAGCCCAGGGGACATGGCTTCCACGTTGTGCTTTCCTTCCTGGACTGTCATTCCTTCCAGCAATGACTGATAGGACTGGACAGAAGATAGAACAGTACTCGTGTGCATCTATGTCACAGATTTTATAAGAAACCTATAATTTTCACATTTCATAGAATCTACTACATTTAAATATAAAGAAAAGAGTGCACACATTAGATGAAAGGAAATCTAATTCTGGGTAGTGAACACACAATGCAATATATATATGACTTTCTGTTGAATGGTACACTTGAAACATATTTGATTTTGTTCATCAATGTCACCCTAATAATTTTTAATAATAAATTAAGAAATTAAGAAATTCAATCCAAAGATAAAAAATTGTGGAGATTTTAAAAAAAGTGAAAAAAAAAAGGAAAAGAGAAAGGGATGTAAATCTTACTGTTTGGACTGAGATACATTTTAAGATTTCCACTCATTCTATGGATGAATTATCATGAACAAACAGGACATGATAGGCTTCTACCTCTCTGCCATGCAATAGAATAAAATGTCATTAAACCTGTGTTGAGATTGTATTTAATTAACAAGCCCACTATTCCAATATGATTTAAAAACCATGACTGAATATTTATTAAGGACAAATCTCTGTTAGGTGCCATACGTGTCCCAGAGATGGGTGTCATTTTCCCTATTTCTATGTACGAGATACTAGCACAGAAAGGTGGAGAGATTTACACACTCTCTGCATTGAGTGGGTGAGAGCTGTGGACTCAAACAGACATCTCTTAATTCCCATCCCAGGGTTCTGTCCCTTCCACCACAGCACAATCATTATTTCTTTCCCAATTTGTTTTAGTCTCAGATGAGCAAATGGAGGTAGAACCACCAATTCCTTTCCTTGGGACTTGGTCAGTTCAACTGTGAATTAGCAGAATGGACCAAATGGTTTGCAGGGACCTTTACTGCATGACTATTGTGGATCACAAGGTTTTCTATGAATAGTAATGAATTTTACAGCCTGAGATATGGAAATATCATTCTTTATACAAAATGGAAATTTTCATGGGACTCTATCATGAAAAGTCTATTGCTAGTCAGACTTAGGGATCTTTCTAATTTTATACCTTGGCAATCAGCATGTAGTTGGTTTCGTCTGACTTTTCTATTGGAAAAACACGTGCAGGTAATTAATAGTAAAGTTGCACATGTATCAAGTTTTTATAACTCACACAATTATGTGTTTACATGTCCAGGAAATTCTCACTTCTATGCCATTAAGAGGGGCATGAAAATTTTCTTAGCCGTGTCATGAAATATTGAAAAATAAAATGAAGTTTATCCCTCAGGAATCTTATATGTCATTTAAAGTGTTGAACAGATGTATATACTTCACAGAGAGACCTTAAACACAATGCTGTAGTAAAAGAGAACTCAGAAAACAATATGCGTAGCATGAGGGCATTGAGGTAAATTTTCAAGAGAATAGTTTGCGAATATATAAATCAATACTAATATTTTAAAAACACTGGAAATAAAATGCATCCACTAAATTCATGATAGCATTTGCCTTTGTACAGCTAAAGTGCAGGGGAAGAAGACCATAAGGATAGCAAAAAATCTCTCAGGATTTATCAATAATAAATATGAGTTCTAAAGCAAGGATTATCAAATATTTATATTTTAATATGGGTAATGGGTAACAATGGTAATGATAATAATTGATAAAATTAGTACCATATTAATTAGTTGCCTGGCAATAATTCTCTATCCTGGGTATAAGTTAGTATGCCCAAAGGACTTATATGGAGAGATTCCAATTTAATTGGTTCTGGGCTATGGCCAGTCCATCATTAAATTTGAAAAGATGGCTAGGTGATTTATTGATCAACTAAGATTGATAACCACTGTTGAAGTCCTTTATATTTATAATCAAATTTTATTTCTTACAGCAGTTCTATAATATCTGGTCCAATAATATACCCATTTTACAGATGAGCAAACAACCTGGGTGTTTATAACATTAATCTTTGTTCTTTTGCCTTTTATTTTTTAAATTTCATCATATTTTGTTTTGTCAAGAGAAATGAAGACCTGAGTTGCCTTCAGGAGCGGAGTTTAGGAGAAATGTAATCCATGTGTAAGGAAGAAATGACTTGAAAACTTCTTTAGCTGGCATCAAGAAGGCCAGCTTAAGGTTGGAGAGCTGACTTTGCACCTGAATTTCTCAACTGTTCATTAGAGGATTAAGTTTGATGGGAAATCAACCCTTCACAAATGTTTATTATTTGAGACATATTTAAAGAGTTTTACCAACCCACCACAAATAAAAATAGTAAAGAGCAAATCAACCTCAGATATTTCTCTAAGATTGTGTATTACTCATAGAAAATAACCTTTCAAAAGGGAAAGTAAGTCCAGAGTACTCATGAAAGTTAATGATTATTTAATCATTGATGCATTGTAAATGAATACCATCTTTAGAATCAGTGATGCTGTAAGATTTCATGTATTTAACAAGAACATATTTTTCAAAATATGAAGTCCACCAAGACCAAATATTTGTATATTTGAGTTATATTTGAAGGGACTTTGACCAGACAACCCACACATTTGAGTGAGCACTTATCGCCATAGAAGATGCTTTTATAAAACCAAATATAAATGAAAACCATTAAAAATAATTACCATCCAAAAATGCTATCTGATTATGAACATTTTATTTTAAATTAGAATCTAGTTAATGTGGTTTTAGCTCTTCTAGACTACATTCCAAATTCAGAGAATTTCTTATACTGCATTTGGATAAGATAAAGTCCTCTTGACAACTCCCCAGCGTCTTTTAATTACGATGAATTTTTTTTCTTAAAGAGAGAATATTTCTTATTCCATATTTTTTTTTAAAAGTAGAAGGCTGATATTTTACTCCGGATTTGCCTCCTCAGAATGATCTTTCTTTAATATTCTTTGGCCCAGTGTCTCTAAATTGGGTGTTATAAAAACAGGTGAATAGCCCAGAGATCAATAAGGAAAGAGTTCCAAAAAAAGTACACAGCTGAGAAATATTGCCAAAGGTAATGGGGGTATATTTTCCTCATGTGTAAATACTTCATCTGTTAATTGCTTAAGTCCAAATATGGACACTGAGCTGGGTGCCTCTATACCTGTTTGATGCACTCAACATTCTATCTCTCTCTTTTTTTTTTTTTTTTTTGTGTCCCATCTGCATGGCACCATGCAATCTGACAGATGACTCAGAATTCTTCCTCCTGGGATTCTCAGATGGTCCAGAACTGCAGCCTCTTCCTATCTATGTACCTTGTGACTGCTCAAGAACCTACTCATCATCCTCGATGTTATTTCTGACTGCCACCTCCACACCTCTACATACTTCTTCCTTTCAAATAGTCCTCAACGGACATCAGTTTCAGCACAACTATGGTTTCCAAAATGCTGGTGAATCTGTAGATATACAGCAAATCCATCACCTATGCAGATTGTCTAACTCAGGTTACCTTTCTTCTCTTTTGCATGTTCGGACCACATATTTCTGACCCTCATGAACTATGACGTGTTGGTGGCCAATTGTCAAACTCTACACTATCTGGTCATCATGGACCCCTGCCTCTGCGGCTTGTAGGTCCTCCTGTCATTTTTCATCAGCTTTTGAACTCCCTGCTGCCCTGTTTGATAATGTCACAACTTACCTTCTGTGCAGATGTGGAAATTCCTCATTTCTTTTGTAAACCTCCTCAGTTCCGCAAGCTGGCCTGTAATGATACCTCTACCAATAATATTTCATGCTATTTTGTTGGTGCCATTTTGGTGGTGTGCCAATCTCAGGGATCTTATTCTCTTACTATAAAAATCCACTTATATGAGGCACCTAAAGTAGTCAATTTCATAGAGTCATAAAGTAGAATAGTGGATGCTAAGAGCTGGGAAAAGAGGAAATAGAGAGTTGGTGTTTAAGGGGGAAATAAATTTCATATTACAAGATAAAAAAAGTTCTGGAGATGAATGATGATAATGATTGCATAACATTGGGAATGAACTTAATACAACTGCACTGTACATTGAAAAATGGTTAAGGTGATAAATTTTATGCTATGTTATTTTACCACAACAAGAAAGATCTCCTGTTAGGAATGAGGGACATGTTGCTCCAGATGTTGGGTGTACCACTTAGCCCTCAGCATCAGACCCCCATAGATCTGCCTCAGCTGCAGAGAGCCACCTAACCATGGTCTTGCCTCCTTTTGAGGAAGCCCACATCCAATGACATTCGGCCCCTTGTCTCCAATTCCAGCTAACTCTAAAGGATCATCCTAGATCCAGAGTTGTCTGGTGACTTTAGGAAGCCTTCGATGGGTTTCAATTTGAACTGACTTTTTCCACTGCTCTTCATTGCTACAAAGAGTTTGCCAAACCTCAGAGTCTGAGAGAATAGTGCCTTCAAGACTCTCTTCACTTCAGCCACCAGCCACAATCTCAGAAGATCCCATGATGAGACTCACTTACGACCAGTTAGCCACAAATTTAGGAACTTTCACACATTCGATAATTTTTAAAAATGACTCAGACCGAGGTAACTCCTTCAGGTTCAATAATTCATCCGAAAGAATCACAGATCTTGGGACAGTTTATACTATGATCACAATTTTCTTATAGCAAAAAAATACATATTATACATATTAAAACTAGCTAAAAGAAGAACACATAGGGAAAGATCTGGAAGGTCTCATATGTCAATCTTGTGGTCCTCTCCCTGTGAGTCTAGATCGATTACTGCCTCCTGGCCACACTGTGAGACAGCACTCAGAGTATTTCCCAGCAGGTAGCTCACCTGAGCTTCGGTGTCCAGAGTTTTTATTGAAGCTTCATTACACAGGTGTGATTAATTAAATGATTGCCCAATTGATTGAACTCAGTTTCCAACCTCTCTCCCCAAATGTTGGTCTGGTATCACTTTGTCCAAGGCTCCAACACTTTATTTATATGATTGATATTTTTGGCACAGCCAATCTCCACTTTGAGTCATCTCATTAGCACAAACTGTCAGGTACTGTCAATGGGTGCCATCATGAACAACCAATCACTCCTATTGCGAAATTTCAAGAGCTTAAAGGTTACCTTCTAGGAGCTGGGACAAAGGTCATATGTCTCCTTAGGTGAGGCCAAGTTCCTTACTACACATCTGCCCTTCCACAGGTATTGAGTCCAGGAACATTGCCTGCTGAACTTCCTGCATGCCAATCACTGTCTCAGAGTCTCCTTTGCAAGGAGTAATAAAATTATTTTGAGAAGATTTTAAAGATAGTTTCAAAATAGTGTTTGAATTGTCAGCAATGTTCTATAAATTACAAACCCAAGCTCGGCTCAGTGATAGTAAAATTCAAGGAGAGGAGAAGAAGTACAGAAATTGGGGACAGTCTGGAGGTCCCCAAAGAAAATCTTAATGAACCTAGAAATCTACACTGGGAATATAGAAAGGAAGTGCAGAGATTGATCTAATAATAAGGTAAGATAAAATCTACATGATTATTATACTTCAAAATGTTTATTTTAAAACATTAAACACTAGGGCGTAAATAAATATGGTCAAGAATGATAATTTATTTGGCCTCTGTCAACCTCTTCAAATTCCTAGACGTCCAAACAAAAGCACCTGATTTTGGTTATGAGTTTGATCAGGGTCCCCTGATTCTTCTGTTCATTAGGTTTTGGAAGCATTGAGCGTGGGGACAATCAATGTTTAAGAGTAAGTATATTCTTGTCCTTCTAGAAATAGCAGGTTCTTGAAAAACTGAGGCGTATTCCAAGCCTTTTCTATTAGGATAAAGAGATACAACACTGGATACACAAAAGAGTGTTCAGACCTTTAGCTGCATGCTGAAAGATACACTACTTAACTCTCTTCTTGTTTCTACTGTCAAAATCCACTAGCAGGTAGCTGCTCATGTTCTCAGAAATAGAAATTGACTCTCTTCCAGGTCACTAACTTCCCCTCATCCGCACACCCAGTTAAATTTGTCATTGTAGTTTCTGTTTTCCTTTCCCCCATATGATAGTAATTAAATTATCTGAGCAACACTGCCTTAGTTATAAAATTTGTTTTTCCTATTCTTCAAGAACGGCACATATAAACATTTTACTTTTGCAAAAGTGTTCTAAATGGTGTCCAAATATTCACTGTGTATCACTTTAGATAGAAGCCAGATCAATTTTTTAGGTGTCATCAAAACTTCTGACTTCTTTATTACAAAACTTCCAGTCATTTTGTGTTACTCGTAAACTAAAATCTGAACTCTTTGCCAAAGTCTATAAAACCCTTCATTATTTAGTCTCTTCTATTTCTTTCCAACTTCTTCACTGGTTTCTTGACCAGCACTGTAGCATCATCTGGGAGCTTATAAATGCAAATGTTCATCCCGTACTTCAGACCTGCTGAATCAGAACATCTGCACATGGAAATCACGTAGCTATAGTTTAAAAGACCTCCAGGGTCTATCACCACACACCAGAATTAACTCAAACTGGATTATTGATCTGAATATAAGACCTGAAACAAGAAAATGCACACAAAAAAAACATAGAAAATAAATTCATGGACCTTGGACTTCAAGAACATTTTATGAATTTGACCTCAAAGGCAAAAGGAGTAAAAGGTAAAATAAATGAATGGGACTACATCAAACTAAGAAGCTTCTGCTCATCAAAAGAAATTGTCAACAATTTAAAGGGACAACCATCTGAATGGAAAAATTGTTTGCAAGCTACGCATCCGATAAGGGCCTAATATCCAAAATATACAAAGAACTCATATGACTCAATAACAACAAAAAAAGAAAATGATCCAATCAGAAAATGGGCAGAGGACCTGAACACACACTTCTCCCTAGAGGACATACAAATGGCCGATAAATACTTGAAAAGATGATCAACATCGCTAGCTATTAGGGAACTGCAAATCAAAACCACAATGAGATACCACCTCACACCTGTTAGAATGGCTATAATCGACAGGACAAGCAATAACAAATGCTGCAGAGGATGCGGAGAAAAAGGAACCCTCATACACTGCTGGTGGGACTGCAAATTGGTACAGTCACTATGGAAAACAGTATGGAGGTTCCTCAAAAAACTAAGACTTGATCTATCATATGATCCGGCAGATCCCTCTACTGATCATTTATCCCAACTGCTTGAAAATCCATATATGAAAAGATATTTGCACACCAATGTTCATAGCAGCATTACTCACAGTGGCCAGGACTTAGAAGCAACCAAAGTGCTTTATGATAGATGATTGGCTAAAGAAGCTGTGGTACATGTATACAATGGAATATTACTCAGCCACAAGAAGAGATGAAATACTGCCATTTGTGACAACATGAATGAACCTTGAGATAATCATGCTAAGCGAAAAAAGCCTGACAGGAAAAGTTGAAAATCACAAGATATCACTTATATGTAGGATATAAACCTAAAAGTAACAAATAAACAGGAAAAACAAAAAGAGAATCATGGACATGGACTATAGACTAATGGTTATCAGGGAGTAGAGGGTAGGGGAAGAGGGGGGACGTAGACCGAGTAAAGTGGGTTAAATGGGGGGCTGAGGGAGGGTGAGGTTGGTGAAGGGAATCAAATATGGTAGCTGAAAGAAACTGGACGTTGGGTGGTAAACACACAATAGAATTTACAATTGTCAAATTATAATGTACACCTGAACATTATATAATTGTATTAACCAGTATTACCCCAATAAACTTAATTAAAAAAATAAAATAAAATATTAAAAAAGAAGATTTCTACAATAATCCTATGTGGTAGATTTAATTCTTATCTTAATTCTAAAGACGAGGAAACTGTCCAGGTGCATTTACATTGTTTACATTATTCTATTTGCATTTTTCATCAAATCATACTGTGAACTGCCAAAATAATGAATCTGAATTACCTTCAGGTACCTGAAGTAAGAGAATTGCAATCCATGTATCAGAAAGGATTGACATGAAAATCTGTTAGCTGGGTAAGAAGTCTGGGTCTTAAAACTGGCTGTGGGGCTTCCCCTGGGGCTAAACTCCTCAACTGTAAATAGGAGGGTTTATGACCAGAAAAACAAAACCAACAGACATATGAATAAGTGCTCAACATAACTAACCATCAGGGAAATGTGAATCACATTAGAATATTATCTTATACCTATTTGATTGACTATGATAAAAAAGAAAAGACAAGCGTTGGCAAGGATATGGAGAAAACGGAACCCATGTGCACTGTTAGTGGGAATTAACATTGGTACAGACATTACAAGAAAAAGTATGGAATTTCTTTAAAAATTAAAAATTACTAATTAAAATATGCATTTTAATTAGTAATAAATGTATGCTGTATCTTTTCAAATGGTTTTTCTACATCCATTGCTATGACCATATGATTTTATCCTTTATTTTGTTTATGTGGTCTATTCCATTGATTAATTCGTGCATGTGGAACCACCATTGAATCCCTGGAATGAAGTCATTTGATTGTGTTGTATAATCTTTTTAATGTATTGTTGTATTCAATTTTCAGTATTTCGTTTAGGATTTTTGCATCTGTATTAATTGGAGAAATTATAGTTTCTTTTTGCGTGTTATCCTTACCAGATTTTAGTTTTAGGATAACATTGGCCTTATAGAATGAGTTAGAAACTATTGCCTGTTTCTTTGGTAGATTTTACCAATGAAGCCATCCGGTCCTGGAGTTTTATTTTCTGGGAGGTTTTTAATGACTGTTTCAATTTTGTCACTGTTGATTGGTCTATTAAGCCTTTCCAGTTCTTTATGATTCAGTTTCAGAAAGTTATAGATTTATAAAGACTTATCTATTTCTCCTAGGTTAATGAGTTTGGTGGCATAGAGTCTTTCCTTGTATTCTTGTATGATCCTTTATATTTCTGTGGTAACTGTCATAAATTCTTTAAAAATGTCCATAAAAGGAAAGTACCTCAACTTAATAATAAAGGCCATGTATGACAACCCTTAAGCTAATATCGTACTTAACTGTGAAAAACTCAAAACTTTTTCTGTAAGATCAGGAACAAAAAACGAATGCGCACTCTCACCATTATTTTTCAAGGTAGTATCAGAAATTCTAGCCAGAGCAATCAGACAAAATGAGAAATAAAAGACATACACATTGGAAATGATGAAGTCAAATTGTCACTTTTTGCACACAACATGATTTTTTTATGTAGAAAACCCTAAAAACTCCCCACCAAAACCTATTAGAAACAATACACAAATACAGTAAATTTGCAGGATTCCAAATCAATGTACAGAAATCCATTGCATTGCTATACACTAATGATGAAGTTTCAGGAAATAAATTATAAAAAAGATCAATTATTTTTGCAATTGAAACTAAAAGAATACAAAACCTAGGAATTAACTTAATAAGAGATGTTAAAAACCTATATTCTGAAACTACAAGATATTATTGAAACAAATTGAAGATGTGGTACATATATACAGTGGAATATTACTCATCCATAAGAAAAGATGAAATACTGCCATTTGCAACAACATGGGTAGATCTTGACAGTATCATCCTAAGCGAAATAAATCAGAGAGAAAAAGTAGAGAACGTACGATTTCACTGATATATGGGATATAAAATCGAAAGCAACAAATAAACAAAACAAACACAAACTCATGGACACAGAGAGCAGTTAGTGGTTAGCAGAAAGAAAGGGGGAGAAGAGAAGAGGTAGATAAGAATAAGGGGGATCAACTAAATGGTGATGGACGATTTTACTTTAGGTAGTGAACACACAATGCAATGTAGAAATGATGTATTATGGAATTGTAAACTTGAAACCTACATAATTTTAGTAACCAATGTCACCGCAGTCAATTTAATCCAAAATGTAAAATAAAAAATAGAACTACCATATGTCCAGAAATCCCATTTCTGGGTATATATGTGAAGAAAATGAAATCTGTATCTCAAAGAGGTATCTGCTCTTTCATGTTCATTGTAGTATTCTTCACAAAGATATGAAAACAATCAAAGTATCTGTTGACAGACTAGATTAAACAAATGTTATCTATCTATCATCAATGTATCTATCTAACTAATATGGTCTCCCTTGCTAAATATTGATCCTATATACAGGGGTTTATTTCTAGGCTTTTGACTCTGTCCTATTGGTCTATGTGTCTATATTGAATCCAATCCTATGTCCTATTGTGGCTGATACCGGTAGTCCCTGCTCCTCTTCCTAGTGTTTAGCTTTGTGTTTATGTCTAAGCTTTGCCGTCCTCTGGGTTGGGTGAAGCAGAAACAGGTCCTTCCTGTGCCTCACTAAAAGGCTGGGGAAGCTGCTTGCGCACTCTACCCGCCCCCCTTCCTATGAGGGTAACATCTTTCTCCAGCTGAGGAATTCCCTTCTGGTGCTAAGTAGTGCTGGCCTGTGTGGTGGAATGATGTGTGAAGCTGTTCCTTTTTTTTCCTTTGTTTGGCGACTGTCAAGTGTTTTGTTCCACTGCATTGCTGAAGCTTCCTAAAAGGACTGCTGAGCTCTCCCAGGGCTGTTTTTGCTCACGAGTCTAATCGTTGAACTTTGAGGGAAAACAGAGGCTGGCATCTGCGACTCACCATCTTGGTTTTGTTACACTTCCTTCATATCAGTTAACGACAAACCAGTTGTTAAATTCCTCATCCAAACTCCTATGAGCCAGGATAACAGCATGGCTAGGATGTATCAGGTTGCAAAGTACTGTCATCCCCATATGAGCTCACTTTATCAACTGAAAAAATCTGAGAAACTACAAACGGCCTCAAGCACAATTATTTAAACTTTAGGATTGGTGAACACAAAGTAAGCTACCGAAAATACATCCTGGAATAGGACCAGCTCTTCTTAATGAGCAGAAATCACAAGCCTGGGACATTTGTTGAATTTGGGCACAGAATGGTTGCAGATGGGTGTGATATCAATGGAGGGACTCTGGTGATGGAAGAGAAACCATGCTGGCTTTTTCTGAGTGCATGTCCTGAAGAAACATGCTGGGGTCCACAGAGACACCAAATCAGAGGCAATTTCGACTCATAAGCCAGTTTATCTGCAAGGAAGTTTTACTGAGAGCATCTTGGTTGTGGACTATGTTGGGAAGCAGAGAGACATCTTTCCAGTCCTGTGGTGCTTAGAGGCAAATGTCCTGAGATTGGGGGAAGCCTGTGTGGTGGTCAAATTCCAATATTCACCCAGTTACCTCCATTTCCTATATCTTGACCCATCCTCTTGAGTGTGTCCTGGGCCCACTGACTCGCTTCCAGCCAACACATGGTAAAACTAATGAGATGTCACTTTTGAGATTATGGTACAAAAAGACTCTGGCTTTCATAATCTGGACAATTGTTTTTCTGTCACCTATCTGTTTGTCCTAATGGGAGCCAACAGCCATGTTTGATCTTCCCTGTGACAGAGACCTGGGGAAGGTCTGTCTTCAAGAGCACACAGGAACTCCATCTTTCCAAAATGAGTGGACTTGGAAACAGGTCTCTTCCCAGTCGAACTTTGAGAGGACTCCACCTCTAGTAGATACCTTGAGTGTGCTTGTCATTACTCTGGTTTATTTATGAGAAGTAGGAAGTTATAAATAAGTGTATAAAAGTCCATAGTTTTCTAATATACCAACATATATCAATGAGAAGAAAAAATGAGAACTTGGGCTGTCATTTAAATAAGCAAAACAAACAAACAAACAAACAAATAAACAAATGACAAAATACACTTAAGGGGAAAAAGAAAGTTTCTTTTAGAGACAGAAATATTTTATTAAATGAGAAAATGGGAATCATTTCAGATTCTTGTTAAAGAAGACCTAATTCTCCCTAATTTACATAATAATAAATGGATTTGCAGATATCTAAGTCAAAAAGTCATAGATTGAAAAGAAAAAGAGTCTGCATTTTACGTTAAGATCCTTGAAACTGGACATCAGAAGCGAAGTGTACAGCTGAACTTTCTCTTGAGAAAAAGGGCCCAGAGCCTTCTATGTACAATCACTTTTCTCCTTTTCCTCTTCTGTCAATGTTCGGAGGTCCTAAGAGACTGGGAGAACATGGGCCAATTTTTCTAATTATGAGCTCTGTGTATTGATCTCTCGAGGCCACTCAGGAGTAAATAATTAGCCAGTGCCACCAGCCCTTCAGGCTGCCAGTCCCAGTTTTTTCCTCCCAGACTTGTTGCCTGAATCAGGTGATCCATGCCTCAGTGTATTCCTCCCAATCCTGAGGACAGAGCCTCAGCCCTCATCATTCACCAGGCAGGAGAAGGCAGTGGAACTAAACTAGGTCATGGCCCAGCAGAGACACAACACAGACCAGTAAGTGCCAAGGAAGATGGTCTTTGGAGGAGGTATTATGGAGAAACTTCTTTCCTTACTATCAAGACATCACAACAACTGAGATGGCCATTCAAGAAGCATCAGTATGCAAAGTTTCAACTCAGAGGCCTATAAAGTTTATGTTATTTTTTTTTCTGTTGTGGATTTCAGAATTCTCATTTAGAATTCTCCTCTTTGCCACTTCCATTTCTAGCTTCCGAAGTCATTGCCCATACCTGAGCAGGAAATGGATCCCAAAAGTATCACAAATTCTGTTATTGTGATCATGATGGGGATAAGGAGAGTAACCAAAATTTCACAAAACTTTATTGAGGGTTTCCTTGTCTCAGGCTCAGAGCTATGTGCTAAGTAGCCTTAATTTTCATCTGCATGATATTCCCGTGTTGGAGTGTACACACTATTGTTATTTTACAGTTGAGGATAGGGGCACTGTATTCTTATTTAATTTAAAGCATGTCCTTGTGTATAAAAGGATAAAGTCAGGTGTATATCTGAGCAGTGAGACTCTATTCACAGGATGCAGGGTGCAGGACAACGTCTTCCCATACAATTTAGCTTTGTGTTAATATCGAGCCCTTGATATATGGCTAGTCCAAATTGAGATGTGCTATCAGCATAAAATACCAGAGTTGAAGATGTACAAGAAAAAAATGCAAAAAGCATCTCAATTTTGTGTGAAATTAAAATATTCTTGAAATAATGGGTTAAATATAATGTTAAAATTGAAATGAACCAAGACACCAAGAAACCTATTCAACCTTCCCTTTCCAGGTCACTGCAGACAGAATGCCTGCAGGGAAGTGACTCAGTCTCGTTTCTTTCTTTCTTCCTATTTTTTTTTTCCTTAGCAGCTTTTATTTGTATAGCCAAAAATAGAAAATAAACCAAGTGTCCTTCAACAGGTGAAGTGCTAAACACAATTTGGTACATTCATACCATGGAATACTATTCAGCAATAAGAAGGAATAAACCATTGACATACTCAATAACTTGGCTAGATCTTAAAAACTTTATGCTGAGTGAGAAAAGCCAATTTCCAAATGTTACATACTGTATGATTGCATTATATAACATTCTCAAATGATAAAATGATAGGGATAAAGAATGCATAAGTAGTTACCAGGGGGTAGGTGTGGGGAGGGAGGCAGTATCAATCAAGGAGCAGCATGAGGAACTTCCATGTAGTGGAAAAACAGTTCTGTCTCTTGATTGTGGTGGTAGTGATTATACAAATCTATACAAGTAGTTAAATGCCATATATCCCAAAACTACCAAAAGCCAACAAACAAACAACGAAAAAAAAAAAACAAACCAAAAACGAAAAAACAAGTGCATGTAAAGTGGTGCAAGATCTGTAGCTAGTTATTTGTATCATGCCAGTTATTTTTCTGGTTTTGACAATGCTGAGTCTCAGTGAAGCCCCAGTACCTACACTATGGTTGGTGCAGAACACCCAATCAAAACAAAGCAAAACAAACAAAAATACACATGTAAACTCTCTTAAACATTGATTTACCGTTCGTTAGTTTACAGGGACACAGTGTAGTCCATATGGCTGCCACACACTGAGGGCTTTCCCGCCTGGGCTATCATCCCTTCCAGGGATGTCCGTGTGGCTAAAGACACAAATGAGATTCTGTCATTTCATTCCCAGTGCTCTTCCCAGAGTGACTACTTGAACCTGATGAGGGGGTCATGGGAACCTCTGAATTGTAGCCCAAAGTTGTAGGTAACCTGGGGTCCTTACAGGTGGTACCTGAAGTGAGGGAGAAAGTGGTTTTGTGGGACTGAGCCCTTAACCTCTGGGATCTTACATTCCAGGTAGATTGTGTCAGAATTGAGTTAACTCGTAGGACACTTAGCTGTTGTCATGGAGAATTGCTTGACGTGAGGGATCCTACTCCCATCATTTGATAACCAGAATGTCAGAAGTGAAGTGTTCTATTTAAAGTAAATGAGACATTAAGGAGATTTAAAAAACAAAACACAACAACAAAACAAAAACCTGGGCAGTTTTTCTCCATACAGGGGCAAAGACTTTTTAAATTTTTGAACTTTGATTTTTAAAATTTTATTTTATTCATTTCAAGTATTCCGTACATTGGTTGGACATTCATATAGTTTATAAAATGATCCTCCTACTTGCTATTTCTCTCCTCTGACTCTCCACCTAGGCAATGTATTAACGCTAACTGCATTCACTCTGCCGTGCTCTCCATCATCATGACCATCTATTAACTACTAATTTCTACTTCTTTAATCCTTCACCCCTTTTTCTCAGCCCCTCAAACTCCTTCCCTCTGGCCATCAGCAGATTGTCTTCTATACTTGTAAGTTTGCTTTTGATTAGTTTGTTCTTTTTGTTCCTTAGATACCGCATATAAGTGAAATCATATGGTATTCGTCTTTCTCTGTCTTATTTCACTCAGCATAATAACCTCTAGGTCCATCCATGTCATTGTGAATGTTAGGATTTCATTTTCTTTAATGGCTGTGTGATATTCCATTGTACACATGAACCATAATTTCTTTATCCAATCGTCTGTGGATGGGCATTTAGGTCGCTTCCATATGTTGGCTATTGTAAATTGTGCTGCAGGGCCAAAGACTCAGTTTAATTATAATTTAGTCAGAGTGTCCATGGCCAATAGTGGATTTTTGAGGGCAATAGGTGCTATTGCAAAAGAGAATTTAGACAAAGCAATAGTCCGCAATGATAAAGGTGAGGTATAGACGTCCTTTATTTTTATGTTTGAGAACTTCCTAAGATTTTAAGGTACCTTGTTAGAATGTAGTGGGATTCCTAGTTATTTCTGTCATTTGAGACATGGTATTGGTTGAGGATATGAAATTTTGCCAATTGATGCATTTCAGCTGAAGTTAACGTTAATTCAGAACCTATGTTGAAGAGATACAAAAGCCAATTAGTGCCTCTTTTTTTCTCTAAATTCTTTCATTACATTCTGGAGTTCCAGCTGGGTCAAATTGTACAGCTCTGTTTCAGTTTTTGTTCCCTTTCCATACCCAGGTTTCTCTCTGTCTCTGTCTCTCTCTCTCTCTCTGTCTCTCTCTCTCTCCTTTCTTTCTGCCTTCTACTTTCTTTATTTTTTATTTTATCACTAGATATACTTCAAGGGCACTTTTCTCTATCCTGGTCATATTTATAGATTTCTTCCTCCAGAGAACCTCAAATCAGGATCTTCAGAGTGAGAGACCTCCTCCATGATGACGGTTGCTTTGTAGGTTTTAGGTACCTTGTGCTTAATGGTTTTAAGCCCTTTGCTGTATCACCGAAGTGTCATGAGTACAATTCTAAAACCCTGAGGATCCAGATCTTTGTCGAGACAAAGACATGGGTAATAGCAACAGCAGACATAATTAAAAGTCCTGGGAGCTCTCTGTGCTGAGGAGTGCAGACCTCGGCATGACACATAGTAGCTGTGTTTCTTTCTCTCCTCTCCTGACATCTCCCATCCTCTCTCTTCCCTTTCCTTCTCCCACCCCAAATTTGGGCTCTCATTCCAAATTTGGCTTGAATATTGAGGCTAAAAATGCTACACATTCAAGAGGGTATAAAAAGTATTATCCTCATATGGATGTCTCTCTGTCTGGAGGAAGTCTAGCAGCCCATCTAACCTAGTCTGCAATGACATGAGAGGTCAAGGAAAATGGCTTTTTTTTAAAATTGTAGCTAGATTGTGGGCTCAGAGTGAGAGTTCATTCATATGCGAGGTTGGAAACTCTCACTGTCACCAAAAGAGGAAGGAGCCAGCCTTTTTAAAAATTGAGGTATAATTGACACATAACATTATAGTACTTTCAGGTATATGACATAATGATTTATATTTGATTATATTACAAAATGATCATCACAAGTCTAGATTAGATGTGCCACTGTACATAGTTACAAATTTTTTATTGTAATGAGAACTTTTAAAACTTATAGTTTTAGTAACTTTCAAATATGAAATATAATATTATTAGTTATAGTTACCACACTGTACATTACATGCCCATGGCTTTTTTATTTTATAACTGGAGAACCCCAGCTTTCTTATCAGATGGTCCAGATGTTGGGCAGAAGGGGAAGAAGGAGAGGTGTGGTTTAAAAATTGTTAGTAGCCAAATATCACACACACACAACAATGCAATCATACGCTTTATTACATAACTCTTATAGTATATATATAAATAGTCCAAATCAAGAGAATTAATTGCATTGCATTTGGAGAAAATAAAATACGATGATAGCTCATTAGTGTCCTATAATTAAAGAAACTAATAAAGAACTTTTTATTTTATTATGGGAGTAAGATATTTCTCACTTCTTTGCTTTCCTTCTCAGGAGGGGACTGAAAAGTTAATATGTTTATGGAGTTTTAGATCTCTAAATAACCTTGCTCCTCTAATTTCTCCAGCTCATTTTTTTCCAAAGTGTTCATGTAGTAACAGGTTAATGGAGCGAGTGCAATGTGAAAAAAGATATCAAAAGAAAGTTTGTCATAACCGAGAAATACTACAGAAAAAGTATGGTCTTCAATTGTGAATATTTTATTTATGAATTACTTAAATCCAAAATATAGAAACACGGAAGGATACTTGTATACTTTTTTCCTTTATACCAAACCTCCTTTATTTTCCAAAAGGTGTCTCTGCTATGTGGAACCACAGAATATAACAAGTGTCTTGAAATTTCTCCTCCTGGGACTCTCAGATGATCCAGAACTGCAGCCTCTAATTTTTGGGCTCTTCCTGTCCATGTACCTGGTCACCATCCTGGAGAATCTGCTCATCATCCTGGCTGTCAGCTCTGACTCCCACCTCCACACTCCCATGTACTTCTTCCTCTCCATCCTGTCCATGGCTGATATTGGTTTTACTTCTACCACCATCCCCAAGATGATTTTGGACATCCAAACTCACAGCGGAGTCATCTCCTATGCTGGCTGTCTGATTCAATTGTCCTTTTATATTCCTTTTGGATATCTGGACAATGCACTTCTAACTGTGATGGCCTATGATCGGTTTATAGCTATTTTTTACCCTCTGCACTACCCGGTCATATTGAACCCCCGTCTCTGCAGCCTGCTGGTTCTCGTGTCCTTTTTGATCAGCCTTTTGGACTCTCAGCTGCACTGCTTGTTGATGTCACAACTTTCCTTTTGCACAAATGTGGAAATTCCTCATTTTTTCTGTGACCCTGCTCAACTCCTCAAGCTGGCCTGTAATGATACCTCCACCAATAACTTATTAATGTATGTTATTGTTGCCATCTTTGGTGGAGTTCCACTCTCAGGGATCATTTTCTCTTACTATAAAATTGTTTCCTCCATTCTAAGAGTCCCATCATCATGTGGGAAGTATAAATCCTTCGTCACCTGTGGTTCTCACCTGTCAGTTGTTTGCTTATTTTATGGAACAGGCATTGGAGTGTACCTCAGTTCAACTGTCTCATTTTCTTTGAAGGAAGGTGCAGTGGCCTCAGTGGTGTATATGATGGTCACCCCCATGCCGAACCCCTTCATCTACAGTCTGAGGAACAGGGACATCAAGAGAGCCCTGCAGAGTCTTCTCAACAGAACAGCCTAGTCTCAATACCCCCTTCCCCCAATACTATGGTCAGTAGACTAGAAATCACTGCAAAACCAAACATCTGGAATTGGCAAATATGCCTCTTTGGGCACACAATTGTTGTAGCTCATGGTTTTCATTCTTTTTGAACTATTACATCAGAAAGTTGCTTATTCTGGCACATATTTGATGGAATTAGGGGACTATTCTCTTATGCTATGTATATCAAGATCACTGCATAATTGAATTTATTTGCAACTATGGAATCTTATGTATTTGTCCCCTATTACCCAGGCATTTTGTAGAAATTTACAACTCTATTTGAATACATAGCTATATATGATTCCCAATTATTTTCACCATCCATGCCTATTTTCCCTCAAACTTTGGCTTTGTTTAAATCTATTGTTTCAGATTGTGTGAGAGAATGTGTGTCACTGGTTCTCCATCTCGGCTTCCTACTCGAAGCATCTGATGAGCTTTAAAATTCTTCATGTCCGAGTCCCATCACTATAGTATGCGATTTAATTGGACCAGAGAGTGAAAATATTATAAACGCATTAAACAGCATTCCAGGTTTAGTCTAATACGCAGACAAGATGAGGACTATTGTATTTTGTCAGATCTTTTATTCAAAGATGACTTGTATGTCTTGGGTTCTTTTCTGTCTATGATTAGGTCCTAAAGATCTGAAAGTGATCAGAGCTCATAAAGGAGAAGATACAAAAGAGTTTACATTAGTCACAGCCAATGCGGTTTTTTCCCTCATATTACTGGTAATACATTTTTTCCCCACATACCTTCTCTATCCATACTTTACAGCTATCCCTCTGTGCTGGATATTAAGCTATTGTTTTCTGCTGCAAACTTACCCTTTTATACTGTAAGTTGTGATGCTGTGGTGGGGGCTGGGAATCTTTAAACTGCTGCTCTGATTTTCCGCTTGGTTTCTCTTTAGGTTCTTTCAATAAGGGCCAGTAAAGGGCATACACTCTAACTTTCCCCTTACTCCTTAGACTATGAGTTTATCAATGTTTACTGCAGTTATGACACTGTGTTACCGTGTTTTTTTTTCATGCCTTCTATCTTTCAAAACCCATTTATCCACACCTATATGAAATTATCTTCATTAAATAACTAGTGTGGTTTCTTTTCTTCATTGAACCCTATCTGGTAAATCAAAAAATGGGGAATAAATTGGAAGAATGCAAAGTGACTCAGGATAAGAACGAGATTGTAATGCTATCTCTGGATCAAGGATGTACAACTGATTTTTAAAGTAGTGGTATGATATTTCCCGTGGCTGTGTGATTCTAACTGTCCCTGTAGATCGTCAAGTCACCCAAGTCATTATGAATAAATTTAACTCTATCTTCATTTTCTTTACTTAGGAGTAGTACAAAACCACATCCTCAGCAAAGAGGAAAGCTTTCCTTTCACTAGTAACCACTCCATTAGGATTCTAAGTTGTAATCATGCTTCTTTCTCTTCTGTCTTTGACCTCTGTCTCTCTTCTTCTACAAACCCAGGTACCTATGTATATATCCATCTTTCCTAGAAATGCTACATGTAGTTTCTGAGGTAGCATCCTGGAATTTCTGAAAAGCTGTCTTATAACTCATTTAATCTACTCTGCCTTTTACCACTAAGCTATATCACGTACCAACTTCACTCACAATGAACCTAGTATCTGGCTCAGTTTAATATTAGGTTTTTCCTTGTGCCCAAGCAGCCTAAAATTTCTCACACTTATACCTCCTTTTTTCAATTCTTTTCTATACTCCTGCCATGTGGTCATTTGGGCTCCTTAAAAATTTTCCCTGCCATTTAAGTACATACACATAATTATCATAATATTCCCATATCCTATTTAACTGGGTAAGTGGTCACGTTTTCTTCATATCAGTTATTGAGAAACCAGTCTCTGAGTTCCTCATACATAGAAATCTGACTCAAGAAGACTGTAGAGATTAAACACATAAGCCAGAACCGCACTTAAAAAAAGACTTCAAGAGTTAAAATACAAAGATTATAAAGAAAATATAAGAATGGAGTGAGATAAGCTCTTACTAGTTGAGCAGAATTCAGAAGACTCTAGAGTCACTTGTTGAATTAATTCCGAAATGGCTGTGGCTTCTCTTGGCAAAGACGAAAGGACTCCATTGATATAAGAGAAACCGTGGAGACTTCCTTTTCATGACGTGGTCAGAAACAGCATTGTGGGGTCTGCACAAATACCTAAACAGAGCACGTTCTTCCATGTGCCAGTTCTTTTCTAGTAAAGACTTTCTTATTTTGAGAAGGTGGTGATGTGAGAACGTTTGGGGACTATGCAGGAAAGCAGAGAGACATCTCTAGTGCCTTTTGTGCCTAGAGTCCAAATTATTGATGGAGATTGAGGCCTTTGCTGTGGACATCTTCTAAGATGTTTTCAATATCCCCTGCCTCCTGTCTACATGCCTTTGTATAAACCCATGTCCATGTGGATTGGGCCTTGTAACTTACATGCAGTGAATAAAATGTCAAAAAATATTGGGCAATAACCAGGTAGACATAACTGGTATACCACGCAGGACCTTGAGATTATCATGTTAAGTGAAATAAGTCTGAAAAAGTTTAGAATAATCTTATTTCACTTATATGTGGGATATAAGACAGAAATCAACAAATGCACAAGACAAACAAATAAAAACTCATAGACATAGACAACAGCTTAGTGGTTACCAGAGGGAAAGGGGAGACAGGAGGAGGTAGCTAAAGGTAAAGGGGGTGAAATATATAGTGACAGAAGAAAATTTAACTTTGGATGATGAACACACAATGCAATATACGTACGACAGATTATTGAATTGTACACTTGAACCTATATGATTTTATTAACCAATGTCACCTCAATAAATTTGATATTAAAATAATTTAAAAAAGTATTGGGATGTCACTCTGACATCAATGTGTAAGTAGAGTCAGACTGTCGGCTATCAGCCCTCTTCTACTCTCTCACCAGCTCACTCTGTTAGAAGAGAGCTGTGATGTTGTCAGCTGCCAAATGGAGAAGCTCAGGTGGTATGATGCTGAGGGATGCCTATGGCCAACTGCAAATGATGAACTGATTCCTGCCAAAGCCACGTTAGTGAACTTTGAAATTGGATCCTCTTCTAGTCAAGACGTGAAATGACTACAGTCCTACATTTAGAATACAGACATCGGCGAAACCCCCTATAGGATTTAAGAAAATTGTCAATTTGATATGTCAAAATAGATGGTCTACTGTAACAATATACATAAATTCTACGGGAAAAATTAGAACTTTGGCTGTCATTCAAAATGACAAAAATCATATATCTTTAACACATAAAATTTAAAAACCCCAAAACAGGACTATAGGGAAAAAATAGGAAGTTCTCCTAAGACGTAACAACCTTAAATAAGAACATAGAAATTATGGCATATTCTGGGTGTAGAAAACACAATTATCCCTACATGGAATAATGAATTCAGTGAATTTGCAAACATACAAGTTACACATTGTTTTTTGTAATAGAAAAAAAAAGTCTGAGTTTATAAAATCCCTGCAACTTGAAAACAGACATGAGGAATACAGGTGAGCTTCCTCCTGAGGAGAGGAAGGGCCAGGAATTTTGAAAGTACATTCCCTTTCATTTTTTGTCTTCTATTAATAACAGGAAGTCCTCAGAGCTTGGGATAGCATGGACCGATTTGGCTCATTGTGAGCTCTGTGCATTGAGCTCCTAAGGCCATGCAGGAAGAGATAATTGGGTTGTTTCTCCAGTTCTTCAGGTTCTACATTTTAGTCCAGAGGGCCTCACATCTGAGTCTTCTTCCTTAAGAATCACTGCTTCAGGAGGCCCACCACTAACTCCTCTTCACTGCCAGACCTGGGGAAGTAGCTTGAATCATCATCGCTTGCTTGCCAGGCAGGACAGGGACAGTGGTCACACTCCAGCAGAGATAGAACAGCCCGTTGAGGATTGTGGAGATGGAGGATGGAGAAGGGACTTTCAGGAGTATTGTTTTTTCACCATCATGACAAACAGGAGTGTTGGGTCAAACAGATGAGAGGGCACCGATATGGAAAGTTTCAGTTATTTTGTCCTTACAAGGGTAGGTTCTGAATGCCTAGAGGGAGACAACTGAGTCTAATTCCTTTCTGAACCCCCAGAGCATATACTTTGCTTGGCAGAGAACAAAAACAATCTCCATTAAATACTAAATAGACTCTTCCTTGGATCTCAGAAGCAGAGCACAGGCAACGTGACTTCCACATAGTGTTTTCCTTCCTGGACTGTCATTCCTTCCAGCAATGACTCATATGCCTGGACAGAAGATAGGACAGTGCATGTATCTATGTCTCAGATTTTCTAAGAAACCTATCATTTTCATATTTAATAGAATCTACAACATTTAAATATGAAGAAAAGGGTGAAAACATTTGGCAATGAAGGGAAATCCAACTCTGGTGAACACACAAAGCAATAAATATATAACTTTTTATTGAATGATACACTTGAAACTTATTTGATTTTGTTAATCAGTTTCATCCCAATATATTTAATAAAAAATTTAAAAATAAATAAATTCAATCCAAGGACAAAACAATTGTGAGATTTTCATAAAAATGAAAAAAAAATGAAAAAGGCAGGAAAAGAGAAAGGGAGGTAAATGTTATTGTTTAGACTGAGACACATTTTAGGATTTCCACTCATTCTATGGATGAATTACCAGGAATGAATGGGACATGATAGGCTTCTACCTCTTTGCCATACAATAGAATAAAATGTCATTAAACCTGTGTTGAGATTGTATTTATTGAACAAGCCCACTCTTCCAATATGATTGAAAAACCATGACTGAACATTTATTAAGGACAGATCTCTGTCGGTGCCACACGTGTTCTAGAGATGGATGTCATTTTCCCTATTTCTATATGAGACATCAGCACAGAGAAGTGGAGAGATTTACACACATTTCACATTGAGGTGGTGAGAGCTGTGTACTCAGAGAGACGTCTCCTGATTCCCATCCCAGGGCTCTGTCCCCTCCACCACAGCACAATCATTATTTCTTTCCAAATGTGCTTTAGTCTCAGATGAGCAAATGGAGGCAGAACCATCAATTCCTTTCCTTGGGATTTGGCCAGTTCATCTGTGAATTAGCAGAATGGACCAAGTGGTTTGCAGGGACCTTTACTGCATGACTGTTGTGGATCAGAAGTTTTCTATGAATAGTCATGAATTTTCCAGCGCAATTTGTAAACCTGAAATGTGGAAATATCATTCCTTATACAAAATGGAAATTTTCATGTGGCTCTATCATGAAGTCTATAGCTAGTCAGACTTCAGGGATCCCTCTGATTTTATACTTTGGCAGTCAGAGCATGTACGTGATTTTGTCGGACTTTACTATTGGGAGGACAAGTATAGGTAATGCATAATAAAGTTGCACATGTATCAAGTTTTTATAACTCACACAATTATGTGTTTATATGTCCAGGAAATTCTCACTTCTATGACATTAAGAGGGGCATGATAATTTTCTTAGCCATGTCATGAAATATTGAAAAATAAAATGAAGTTTATCCCTCAGGTAATATTATGTATCATTTAAAGCGTTGAATAGGTGTATGACATTCACAGAGAGACTTCAAATACAATGCTGTATTAAGGAGAAATCAGAAAACCATATGTGTAGCATGAGGGCATTTAGGTAAATTTTCGAAAGAATGGTTTGTGAATATATGAATGAATACTAATATTAATAAAACTCTGAAAGGAAAATACATCCACCAAATTCATGACAGCATCTGCCTTTGGACAACTAAAGTGAAGGGGAATAAGACCATAGGGATAGCAAAAAAAAAAAAAAAAGCACTCAAGTTTTATCTATAATAAATATAATTTCTAAAGCAAGCATTATTAAATATTTATATTCTAATATGTGTAGTGGGTAAGAATGGTACTGATAATAATTGATAAAATTAGTACATTTATTAATTGCCTGGCTATAATTCTCTACCCTTGGTATAAGTTAGTATGCCCAAAGGAATTATGTGTAGAGATTCTAATTTAATTGGTTCTGGTCTATGGCCAGTTCATCATTAAATTTGAAAAGATGGGCAGGTAATTTAATGTTCAACTAACATCGATAACCACTGTTTAAATCTTTTATACTTATAATTGAATTTTATTTCTTGCAGCAATCCTATAATGTCAGCTCAAATAATATAGGAACAAACTACCTGCATGTTTGTGTTATTACTCTTTGTTCTTTTGTCTTTTGATTTTTCTGAAATCACATCATGTTTTGATCTGTCAAGACAAATGAAGTGGCCTTCAGGGAGCTGAATTTAGGAGAAATGTAAACCACGTATAAGGAAGAATTGACTTGAAAAGTACCTTAGCTGGCATAAAGAAGGCCAACTAAAAGTTTGAGACCTGACTTTGCACCTGAATTTCTCAGCTGACCATTAGAGCGTTGTTTGATGAGAAATCAAGCCTTCACAAATATTTATTATTTGAGACATATTTAAACAGTTTTACCAAGCCACTACAAATAAAAACAGTAAAGAGCATGTTCAACCACAGATATTTCTCTAAGATTGAATATTACTGATAGAAAATAACCTTTCAAAAGGAAAAATAAGTCCAGAGTACTCATGAAAGTTAATGATTATTTAATCATTGATGTGTCGTAAATGAATACCATCCTTAGGATCAGTGATGCTGTATGATTTCATGCATTTAACAAGAACATATTTTTCAAAATGTGAAGTCCACCAAGGCCAAATATTTGTATATTTGAGTTATATTGAAGGGACTTTGACCGGTCAACCCACACATTTGAGTGAACACTTATCTTCATACAAGATGGATTTCATAAAACCAAATAAAGATGAAACTCTAAAAATAATTGCATCCAAAAATGCTATCTGATTATGAACATTTTATTTTATAAGATAATGTCCTCTTGACTGCTTCTTAGCATCTTTTAATTATGATGATTTTTTTTCTTAAAGAAAGAAAAATATTTATTCCATATTTTCCTTCCAAAGTATAAGGTTGATATTTTAATGTGTTCATGGGTTGTCTTCTAAGAATGATCTTTCTTTAATAGTCTTTGACCCAGTGTCTCAATAGTGGGCATATATAAAAACAGGTGAATAGCCCAGAGATCAATAAGGAAAGAGATGTAAAAAAAGAGATCGCAATTGAGATATGTTGTCAAACGTAGTGCGGGTGTATGGTCAAGTGTAAATACTTCCTCAAGTGTAAATACTTCCTCAAGTGTAAATACTTTAATAATACTTGTTAATTGCTTAAATCCAAAATATGGACACTTAGCTGGATGCCTCTATACTTGTTTTATTCATACAACATTCTCTCTCGCTTTTTTTTTTCCTCAAATGTGTCCCATCTTCATGGAACCATGCAATCTGACAGGTGACTCCAAATTCTTCCTCCTGAGACTCTCAGATGGTCCAGAAGGGCAGCCTCTTCTTTTGGGTCTTTTCCTATCCATGTACCTGGTGACTGCTCAGGAACCGACTCATCATTCTGAATGTCATCTTTGACTCCCACCTCCACACCCCTATGTACTTCTTCCATCCAATTAGTCATTGGCTGACATTAGTTTCAGCACAACTACAGTCTCCAAGATGCTGGTGAACCTGAAGAGATACAGCAAATCCATCGTCTATGCAGGTTGCCTAACTCATGTTACCTTTCTTCTCTTTTGCATATTTGGACAGCATAATCCTGGTCATGATGACCTATGACTAGTTGGTGGCCATTTGTCCAAACCTACACTATCTGGTAATAATGAACCCCTGCCTCTGTGGCTTGTTGGTTTTGCTGTCATTTTTTATCAGCTTTTGAACTCAGACCTGTAGAATTTGATGATGTCACAGCTTACCTTCTGTGCAGATGTGGAAAGCCCTCATTTCTTTTGTAACCCTCCTTAACTCCTCAAGCTTGCCTGTAATGATAATTCCACCAATAACATGTTATCCTATTTTATTTGTGCCATCTTTGGTGCTGTGCCACTCTCAGGGATCTTTTCCTCTTACTCTAAAATCATTTTCTCCATTCTGAAAGTCTCATCACCAGATAAGAAATATAAAATCTTTTTCTCGTCTGTTAGTTGTTTGCTTACTTCATGGAGCAGGCCTTGGGTTATATCTGAATTCAGCTGCCTTATCTTTCCTGAAGAAGGATGCAGTGGCCTTGGTGATGTACGCTGTGGTTACCCCATGCTGTGTCTTTAAGTTACAGCCAGAGGATGCTAGAGTGCACTCTGGAGGGTTATCAAAAGTAATAGCCTAATCTCAATACCTGTGCCATCTTTTTTAGTTTATAGAACTGGAAAAGCAGCAAACTCAAACATGTGCAACAAGGAATTTCTGACTTTGCAGTCACATGGTGCATACGTACCCATATGGCTCTCTACTTTCTATTTACACAGATTTCTCTCTTTGTATAGCTGTAAAGGAGTTGGGAGATTATTTTGGACTCTCCACTTAGGTCATAGCCACTCCAGGATTATGTGTAGTACATCAGTACACCCTTCTCACTTACCTAATTCATTATTCTGGACTTGGTAAAAAGCAGTCTTGCTTTGATCATTATAGGGCTATTCACTAGTTTCTAAGTATACCCACTTTAGAGACATTCAGTCAAAGAATATAAAGTAATTATAGCTCTCTCTTTCCTTTATTTTTTTCTAGTTCTCTCTTGATTTTTTTTTTTTCTATTTGCAAAGGGGTTCTAAACCTTACTTTAAGAACCAACACATTCATATTTTTGCTCCTTCATTATGTTGGTCAGATTCTTGATCAAATAGGATGACTACTGAATTCCCTGTCTAAGCTAGGGTGTTTTAAAATTGAAATGGAACAGTATTAACACCGAGTTTGAAGAAATAATTGTCAATTAGAAATTTCCAAGGAAAGCTGGGATGTAGGCTCCAAGCAAAGGGGATCTCCAATTTTTTAAATAATTCTCCTTCCCATTTCAACATCTCCCCAGTCAATTAAATAGCCAGGCCTAAAAGGATAAATACTGTATTATTCCACTTCTATGAGGCTCGTAAAGTAGTCAAATTTATAGAGAGATAAAGTATAATAGTGGTTTCTATGAGCAGGGAAAAGAGGAAATACAGAGTTAGTGTTAAATGGGTAAATAATGTTACATTTTTGCAAGATAAAAGGATTTCTGGAGTTGAATGATGATGATGGTTGCATAACATTGGGAATGTACTTAAAACAACAGAACTTTACAGTTAAAAATGGTTAAGGTGGAAATTATTTTTTTAGGCGAGGCAATCCTTGGTTGACCTCACAGATTGCAAGGGCCTTGTCAGCTTACAATTCTGTATTTTTTATTTTCATTTCTTTTTATGCCTACAGCAGCTGGTCTTCCCAGGTGGTCTCCCATTGAAGTACTAACCAGGCCCGACAATGCTTACCTTCCGACTCAGACGAGATTGGGCTTGTTCACGATGGCATCGCCATAGATTAGATGACAAATTTTATGTTATGTTATTTCAGCACAATAAGAAAGGTCTCCTGTTAGGAATGAGGAACATGTTGCTCCAGATATTGGGTGCACCATTTAGCCCTCGGCATTAGACCCCATAGATCTGCCTCAGCTGCAGAGAGCTACCTAACCATAATCATGCCTCCTTCTGCGAAAGCCCACATCCAATGACATTTGGCTTCTTATCCTCAATTTCAGCCAACTCTAAAGTACCATCCTAGACCCAAAATACCCTGGTGATTTTAGGAGGCCTTCGATGAGCTTCAGCTTGACCTGATTATTTCCACTGCTCTTCCTTGCAACAAAGTGTTTACCAGACTACAGAGTCTGAGCGAATAGACCCTTCAAGACTCTCTTTACTTCAGACACCATCCACAATCTCAGAAGTCCCCAGGGCCACCCTCACTTTAGACAAGTTAGCTACAAATTAAGGAACACCGTCCCATTCAATAATTTTTTAGAATAATTTTTTAGAACATTCAAACTAAGGGAGCTTATTCCAGTTCAATAATTCATCAGAATGAGTCACAGAACTTGGGACAGTTTATACTTACGATTACAGTTTTATTATAGCGAAAGAATACAAAATAGAACTAGCCCAAAGTAGAACACCTAGGGCAAGATCTGGAAGGTCCCGTATGTCAATCTTCTTGCTATTTATTCCTTGTGAGTCTAGATCTCTTACTGCTTCCTGGCCACACTGTGAGACAGCACTAGAGTATTGCCCATTAAGTAGCTCACCTAAGCTTCAGTGTCCAGAGTTTTTATTGCGGCTTCATTACACAGATGTGATTAATTAAATGATTTCCTCTTTGGTTGAACACAGTTTGCAGCCTCTCTCCCAAAAGTTTGGGCTGGTATCAATTTGTAAAAGGATCCAACACTTTTTTATATGTTTGGTCTTTTTGGCATGGCCAGTCCCCACTTTGAGTCATCTCATGAGCACGCACTATCAGGTATGGTCTATGGGGCACATCATGAATAACCAATCACTCCTATCACTAAATTCCAAGGACTTAAAGGTTACTTTCCAAGAGCGGGGACAAAGCCCATTACTCTCTTTAGATGAGGCCAAATTTCTTACTAAACATTTGCCATTCCACAAGTACTGAGTCCAGGAGCATTGCTTAGTAAACATCCTGCATGCCAATCACTGTCTCAGAGTCTGCTTCACGAGAAGTAATAAAATTATTTTGAGAAGACTTTAAAGACAGTTTTAAGGTAGTTCTTTGAATTGTCAGCAATGTTCTATAGATTATAAACACAATGCTGAGCTCAGTGATAGGAAAATTCGAGGAGAGGAGATGAAGTATAGAAATTTGGGAACAGTCTCAAGATCCTCAAAGTAAATCATGATGAACATAGAAATCTGGACTGAGAGATGTTTGATAGGAAGGAAGTGCAGAGTTTGAAATAGTAAGATAAAATCAACGTGAGAATTATACTTCTAAATGTTTATTTTAAAATATTAAACCCAGGTGTGTAAATAAATATGACTTAAAAAAACATAATCTTTTTGGCCTTTTTCAACCTCTTCAAATTTCTAATCATAAGCATGTGCCTTCTGATTTTGGTTACCAGATTGATCAGGGTCCTCTGTTCATTAGGTTTTGGAGGCATAGAGCGCAGGGACAATCAGTGTTTAACAGTAAGGAGCTCCTGGCCTTATGGAAAGAACAGGTTCCTGAAGAACTGAGGAGTATTCCAAGGCTTGTCCATTACAATAAAGAGATACCAGATGGGTGACAGCAAATAGTAGAAAGACCTTTCTCGACATGCTGGCAGACACATTACTTATCTCTGTCCTTGCTTCCACTGTCAATATCCACTAGCATGTAGCTGCTCAGATTCTCAGAAATTGAAATTTAATCTTTTCTAGGTCTCTAGCTCCCCCAACCACCATAGAATCTTGTCATTGTACTTTCGTTTTCCTTCTCCCCATATCAAAGCAATGAAATTATCAGAGCAACACTGCCTTAGTTATATGATTTGCTTTCACCATTCTTCAAAAGCAGCTCACATAAACATTTTGCTCTTGCAAGACTGTTCTAAAAGGCTTCCAAACATTCACTGTGTCTCCCTTTACATAGAAGTCAGATAGATTTTTTAGGTGTCATCGGAATTTGTGGCTTCTCTACTTAAAAACTTCCAGTCATTTTGTGTTACTCCTATACTGAAATCTGAACTCTTTGCCAATGTCTATAAAACTATTCATGAATAAGTCTCTTCTATTTTTTTCCAACTCTCTCACTGGTCCCTGGACCAGCACTGTCAGCAGCATCTGGGAGCTTATAAATGCAAATGTTCAGCCCCGAGTATAGAGCTGCTGTATTGGAACTCATGCACCTAGAGCCCATATAGCTATAGTTTAAAAATCTCCAGGGTCTATCACTACACATCAAAATTAACTCAAAATGGATTGAGGACCTGAATATGAGACCTGAAACTATAAAATGCACAGAAAAAAAAAACCATAGGAATGAAACTCAAGGTCCTGGGACTTAAAGTGGATTTTATGTATTTGACCTCAATGGCAAGGGAAGGAGAAACTAATATTAATGAATGGGACTAAATCAAACTAAGAATCTTCTGCTCAGAAAAAGAAATCATCAACAAGGTAAAGGGAAAACCATCTGAATGAGAAAATATATTTGGAAGCAACACCTCAGGTAACGGCCTAATATCCAAAATATACAAATAACTCATGCCACTCAATAACAACATAAAAGCAAATGCTCAAATCAACGAATGGGCAGAGGACCTGAACAGACACTTTTCCTAAAGGACATGCAAATGGCCAACAAATATTTGAAAAGGTGCTCAATCTTGCTAGCTATTATGGAAATGCCAATCAAAACCACAGTGAGATAACATCTCACACCTGTTAGAATAGCTATCATCAACAAGACAAGTAATAACAAATGCTGAGAGGATGTGGAGAAAAAGGAACCATCATACACTGCTGGTGGGACCGCAAATTGGTATAGCCACTATGGAAAAGAGTATGGAGGTTTCTCAAAAAACTAAGAATTGATCTACTATATGATCCAGCTATCACTCTACGGGATATTTACCTCAAAGACTTGAAAACTCATATACAAAAAGATATTTGCACATTGATGTTTATAGCAGCATTATTTACAGTGACCAGGACATGGAAGCAACCAAAGTGTCCTACCATAGATAACTGGCTAAAGAAACTGTTGTACATACATACAATAGAATGATACTCAGCCATTAGAAGAGATGAAATACTGCCATTTGCGACAACATGGATGGACTTCGAGACAATCATGCTAGCCGAAATAAGCACGACAGAAAAAGTTGAAAATCACATGATATCACTTATATGTGGGATACAAACCTAAAAGCGGCAAATGAACAAGACAAACAAAGAGAGACTCATGGACATAGACTATAGACTAGTGGTTACCAGAGGGTTGGGGTTGGGAGAGGAGAGACTAGGTAGACAATGTAAAGGGTGTCAATATGGAGGGTAGGGGAAGGCTGAAGTGAGTAAAGGGGATCAAATATGGTAGCTGAAGGAAACTGGACTTTGTGTGGTAGACACACAGTAGAATATACAGATGTCAAATTATAATGTACAGCTGAAAATTATATAATTGTATTAATCAAAGTTAAAAAAATAAAATATCAAATATAGATTTCTTACAATAATCCTATATGATAGCTTCAATTATTATCTTAATTTTAAAGATGAAGAAACTGCCCAGGGTCATTTACATTGTTCTATTTGCATTTTTCCTCAAATCGTAGTGTGACCTTCGAAGATAATGAATCTGGATTACTTCAGTAGCCGAAGTAAGAGAATTGCAATCCATGTATCAGAAAGAGTTGATATGAAAATATATTAGCTAGGTAAGAAGTCTGGGTCTTAAAATTGATTGTGGGGCTTCCCTTGGTGCTAAACTCCTCAACTGTAAACAGGAGGCTTTATGACCAAAGAAACGTAACCAACAGACATATGAAATGGTGCTCAAAATAATGAACCGTCAGGGAAATGTGAAACACATAGAATATTTATCTTATACCTAACTGAATGATTATAAAAAAAGAAAAGACAAGTGTTGGCAAGAATGTGGAGAAAAGGGAACCCGTGTGAAAATGAATGTTGGTATATCCATTACAAGACACAGTATGGAAGATCCTTAAAAAATTAAAAATTACTAATTAAAATAGAACTACTATAAATGTATGCTGTATCTTGTCAAATACTTTTTCTACATCCATTGCTATGGTCATATAATTTTATCCTTTATTTTATTGATGTGGTCTATTCCATTGATTCATTTGTGCATGTGGAACCACCCTTGAATCTCTGGATGAAGCCAACTTGATTCTGTTGTATAATATTTTTAATGTATTGTTGTATTCAATTTGCAGTATTTTTTAGGGTTTTTGTATTAGTATCAGAGAAATTAGTTGATAGTTTTCTTTTGGGTGTCATCCTTACCAGGTCTTAGTATCAGGGTAATATTGGCCTTAAAGAATGAGTTAGAAAGTGTTGCCTGTTCTTATGAAGCCATCTAGTCCTGGACTTTTATTTGTTGGGAGGTTTTTGATGACCATTTCAATTTTCTCACTGCTGATTGGTATATTTAGACTTTCCAGTTTTTCATGATTCAGTAGGAAGGTTCAGATTTCTACGAACTTATCCATTTCTTCTAGGTTATTGAATTTGGTGGCATAGAGTCTTTCTTTGTATTCTTGTATGATCCTTTGTATTTCTATGGTATCTGTCATAAATTCTTAATAAAAGGTGCATAAAGGAAAAGTACCTCAACAGAATGAAGGCCATGTATGACAATCCCTCTGTTAATATCATACTTAATTGTGAAAAACTCAAAGCTTTTCCTGTAAGATCAGGAACAAAAATAAGATGCCCACTCTCGCCACGGTCATTCAAGGTATTACTGGAAGTCCAAGCAAGAGCAATCACGCAAAAAAGACAAAGAAAAGACATACACATTGGAAATGAAGACGTCGTATTGTCACTTTTTGCAGACAGCATGATTTTTTATGTAGAAAACCCTAAAGACACCACCAAAGAAGTATGAGGAACAACAAACAAATACAGTAAAGTTGCAGGTTACAAAATCAATGTACAAAAATCCATTGCATTGCTATACACTAACGATAAAATTTCAGAACAAAAAATGATAAAAAGATTAATTCCTTTTGCAACTGAAACAAAAAGAATACTATACCTAGGAATGAACTTAAGAAGAGATATTAAAAACCTATGTACTCTAACTACAAGACATTAAAATGAATTGAAGATGTGGTACATATATACAGTGGAATATTACTCATCCATAAGAAAAGATGAAATACTGCCATTTGCAACAACATGGGTAGATCTTGATAGTATCATGCTAAGCAAAATAAGTCAGACAGAGAAAGTTGAGAACCATACGATTTTACTCATATGTGGGATGTAAAACCAAAGCAACAAAGGAACAAAACAAACAAAATCTCATGGACATAGACAGCAGTTTAGTGGTTACCAGAAGGAAATGGGGCGGGGAGAGGTAGATAAGGGTAAAGAGGGTCAAATACATGGTGATGGAAGGAGCTTTGACTTTAGGTGGTGAACACACAATGCAATATACAGATGATGTATTATTGAATTGTACACTTGAAACCTATATAAGTTTATTAACTAGTGTGACCCTAATCAACTTAATTTGAAATGTAAAATAAAAATAGTACTGCCATAGGTCCAGCAATCCCATTTCTGGGTATCTATATGAAGAAAATGAAATCTGTATCTCAAAGAGGTATCTGCTCTTCCATGTTCATTGCAGTATTATTCACAAGAGCAAAGATATGGAAACAACTAAAGTATCTGTTGACAGAAGAATAGATAAAGCAAATCTATCTATCTATCATCTATCTATCTATCTATCTATGTACCTACCTACCTACCTATCTATGTATCTATCTTCTATCTATCTATCATCTATCTCTATCTTTCTATATGATCTATCTCTATCTATCTATATGATCTATCTATCGTCTATTTATTATCTATTTTTACCATCTATCTACATATGCATAATGAAACAGTATTTAACCATAAAAAGAAGGAAACACTGCCATTCGTGACGATATAGATAAACTTGGAGAATATCATGTTTATAGAAATAACTCAGGCACAGATAGACAAACACAGTACGATCTCATATGTGGAATCTCAGAAAATCTCTCTCATAGAATCAAAGAGTAGAACTATGGTTCTAAGGGGCCGAGGTGGACGGAATGAAAACATGTTGGTTAGAGTACTATCTTTCAGTTATAGGATGAATATTTCTGGAGATCTAAGGTACAGCATGGGGACTATAGTTAATAACACTGTATTGAATACTTGAAATCTGTTAAGAGAATAGTTCTTAGGTGTTCTCACCACACATACACAAACACACACGCGTGCACACACACACACACTACATACAGTAACTATATAAAATGATGGAAGTATTGATTAACTCGATTGTGGTAATCTTTTTCACAGTGTATATATGTATTAAATCACCACATTGTACAATAAAAATAACTTCACGTTTTACCATATATGTACATATATATAATTTTGTTTATCAATCATACTTCAATAAAGCTTGGAAAAAGTAAAACAATGAAGTAGTTTCATCATTCCATTACAAAATAGAGTCCAAAGAAAGCAAGGAACAGTCCCAAACACCAGATATTTTACACATATAGGATTGATAAAAATAACCCTCAATGACATAACAAATTGCAAGTATTTCTTAAATTTTATTATTGTTTAATCGTAAACAGATTCTCTGCACACTAATGCCATCTTTGTAGTCAATGATGCTGTATAATTATGTACATTTAACTAAACCACATATAATAAAATTTGAAGTACACTAAAGCCAAGGATAGGCATTATGTAGACATGATTTTAAAGGACAGTCCTCATATGTGAGCACTTATTTCTACGAAAATGGAAAAAGAAAACCAAAGAGTGATGAAAGTAATGAAGATAATTATTACATAACATTATTTTCTGATTATCAACATTCCACTAAATTTAGAATCTAGATTACACAGTCCTGCTTTGTACAGATTATTTAATATATTTTAAATAAAGAAACTATCTAGCATGCATTTGTATAAAATAAGATATTTTAAGCTACTTCTTAATTTCTTTAAATTAGAATTTTTTTCCTTAAAGAGTGAAGGAAAATTCTTATTCTGTATTTTTTTCTTAACATAGTACGCTATATTTTCCTATGATCATGGATTTGTTATCTCGAATCTTCTTCTTCTTCTGATACTCTTCAGTGAATTTTCTCTAAAGTAAGTGTGTATAAAAAGAAGTAAATAACACTGAAATAAATAAGAGAACAATGTTAAGAAGAACGAATTTGTCATACTGAGAAATACTGCTCAAGGTACTGGGCTGTATGACCTCACAAGTCAATTGTTTGAATCGAAAACATTGACACAATGCGTGTCAAATGTGTGCTCATTTCTTTATTTCCTTTTCCAACCCTCTTTTCCTTTTCAAAAGGTGTCCAAGCTACACAGAACCATAAATCTAACACATGTCTCAGAATTCTTCCTCATGGGAGTCTCAGATGATCTGAAACTTCAGCCTCTGCTCTTTGGGCTCTTCCTGCCCATGTCCCTGGTTGCCATATTGGGGAATCTGCTCATCATCCTGACCGTCAACTTGAACTCCCACCTCCACACTCCCACGTACTTCTTTCTCTCCAACCTTTCCATGGCTGACATCTGTTTTATCTCTACCACCATCCCAAAGATGATCATGGACATCCAAACTCACAGCGGAGAAATCTTCTATGGGGGCTACCTGACTCAGATGTCTTCTTGGATGTATGGATGGTATGCTTCTGACTGTGATGACTTATAACCAGTTTTTGCCCATCTGCCACCCCCTGTACTACTCAGTCATCACTGACCCATGCCTCTGCTGCTTCTTAGATTGGGTGTCATATTTCATCAGCATTTTGGACTCCCAGCTGCACAATTTGATAGTGTTACAACTTACCTGCTTCAAGGATGTAAAAATTTCCAAATTCTTCTGTGACCCTTCTCAACTCCTTCATCTTGCCTGCTTTGATACCTTCACCGATAAGATAGTCATGTATTTTGTTGGCGCCATTTCTGATATTCTCCTTTTCTCAGGAATCATTTTCTCTTACTATAAAATGTTTTCTCTCTTCTGAGAGTTCTGTCAATATGTAGGAAGTACAGAGCCTTCTCCAGCTGCGGCTCTCATCTGTTAGTTGTTTGCTTATTCTATAAACAGACATCGGAGTTTTCTTTGGATAGGCATTGTTGCCTTCCCGCAGGAATGATGTGGTGGCCTCAGTCATGTACTCTGTAGTCACCCCCATGCTGAACCACTTCATTTAAAGCCTGAAAAACAAAGACATCAAGAGTGCCCTAGGGAGGATCCACAGCAAAACAGTCTGGTCTTAATATCCGTGTAACTCCTTATGGAGTGTGGTTGGAAAACCCAGCAAAACCAAACATTGAACCGAATACTGTATCCTTGGTCACATTCGTTTTTAGGCTCATGGCTTTCATTCCTCGCCATGCTTCACATGTGAATGTCACTTCTTTTGATTTGTCTTTCACTGAACTGGGAGAGTATCCTGGGATCCTTTGTACATCATAATGAATGCATGAGAGGTTCTCCTCAATCACTCCAGTATGCAGGTGAAATGCATGACCTTCTTGTTATTTACTGAAACTCTACATCTTTTTCCACAATTGGTGCATATGTTTCATATAAACTTTGCATCCATTGAAATTATTTATTCAGGTAATTTTTGAGGATACAGGTGATTTCTGTGGATTTTATTGAAATCTTTGGGAGAGTTTTATAAATACTGAAGACTGGGTCTATTGGAAGAGGCGATGATGAAGGTGTGAATTCCAGTTAATCCAAGAGCTGGACCTGGGGAATCAGAGTCTACTTGCCACTTCCCTGTCCTTGGAAGGTTCACTTCACTCACCTACCCTCAGCTAGATGCTGGGTCAGAGATAGAACCTTCAGCTTGTATTGCATTGTAGAGACCATCTGGATGTCATACATGACTAAACCCAGTTAAAGCTTTTTTTATACATAAATTTTTAAGATTTTTAAGATTTGGGCAGGTGTGCAGATCGTCTTGTGTTGCAGCCGCCCAAGGCAAGCCTTGCATGTAAATTCTTTAGCTTATGAAAACTGCCACCTACCAATCTGGAGCGATTTGTTTCTCTCTTTGGCCTTCTGTGCATGGGGACTAGTTTCAAATGTCACCCTGGAAGCTCGAGAGATTGCAAACCAGCATGGTCTCCCTTGTTAAATATTGACCTTACATGCAGGGGTTTATTTCTAGGCTTTGATTCTGTGCCATTGGTCTCTGTGTCTACATTGAATCCAGTCCTATGTCCTATTGTGGCTGATACTGGTGGTCCCTGCTCCTCTTCCTTGTGTTTAGCTGTGTGTTTATGTTTAAGCTTTGCCATCCTCGGAGTTGATTGAAGCAGAAACAGGTCATTCCTATGTCCCACTAAATGGCTGGGGAAGCTGCTTGCAAACTCTATTCTCTCTTTTACCATGAGATAACAACTTTCTCTAGCTGGGAAGTTCCCTCCTGGTGCTACGTAGTGCTGCCCTGGATGGTGGGACAATGTGTGAAGCTGTTCTTCCTTTCCTTTATGTGGTCATTCTCAGGTGTTTTGTTCCACTGCATTGCTGAAGCTTCCTAAGCGGAGTGCTGAGCTCTCCCAGTGCTGTTTTTGTACATGAGTAGCCGACTAATTGTTGATCTTTGAGGGGGAAACAGAGGTTCGTGTGCTACTTCACCATCCTGTCACACTTTTTCACATCAGTTAATGACAAACCAGTTGCTAAATTTCTCATTCAGGATCTTCTGAGCCAGGACAACTGCATGGATAGGACGTAGCCGGTTGCAAAGTACTGTCATTCCCATACAAACTCACTTTATCAACTGAAAAAAAGTGGAAACACTAAAAGGGCCTCAAGCACAATAATTTAAACTTTAGAACTGGTGAACACAAAGTGAGCTAAAGAAAATACATTGTGCGATAGGATGAGCTCTTCTTAATGAGCAGAAATCAGAAGCCACTGGGGACATTTGTTACATTTGGGCACAGAATGGTTGCAGATGGGTGTGATATCAATGGAGGGACTCTGATGATGGAAGAGAAACCATGCTGGCATTTTCTGACTGCATGTCCTGAAGAAACATGCTGGAGTCTGCAGAAACACCAAATTAGAGGCAATTTCTGCTCATATGCCGGTTTATCTGCAGGGAAGTTTAGCTGAAAAAATCGTAGTGTGATGGATCGTGGATATGTTGGGAAGCGGAGAGACATCTTTCCAGTCCTGTGGTGCTTAGAGGAAATGTCCTGATAGAGGGGGAGGCCTGTGTTGTGCAATATCCCATTAGTGCCCAGTACCTCCACCTCCCGTATTCAGACCCATTTCTTGAGTGTGTCCTGGGTCTACTGACTCGCTTCCAACCAACACATGGCAAAACTGATGAGATGTCACTTCTGAGATTAAGGTGCAAAAAGACTCTGGCTTTCATATTCTTGGTCCTTGTTTCTCTGTCACCTATGTGTTTGTCCTAATGAGAGCCAAAAGCCATGTGTGAGCTTCTCTGTGACAGAGAACTGAGGAAGGCCTCTGATCAAGAGCCCAGAAGAACCCATCTTTCCAAAATGAGTGGACCTCGAAACAGGTCTCTTCCCAGTCTAAATCTGAGAGGAATGCAGCCTTAGCTGACACCTTGAGTGTACTCGTTAGATGCTCTGGCTTATTTCAGAGAAGTAGGAAGTTATAAATAAGTGTATAAAAGTCCATAGTTTTCTAATATACCAACATATATCAATGAGAGGGAAAAATCAGAACTTCGGCTGCTATTTAAATAGGCAAAAGAAACAAACAAACTATGAAATACCCTTTAAAAAGGGACACAAAAATTTTCTTTTAGAAACAGAAATATTTTATTAACTGAGAAAATGGAAATAGTTTCAGATTCTTGTTAAAGAACCTAATTCTCCCTAATTTACATAATAATAAATGGATTTACAGATGTCTAAGTCAAAAAGTCATAAATTGAAGAGAAAAATATCTGTATTTTATGTTAAGATCTTTGAAACTGGATGTTAGAAGCGAAGTGTACAGCTGAGCTTTTTCCTGAGAAAAAGGGTCCAGAGCCTTCTATGCACATTTACTTTTCTCCTTTCCTCTTCTGTTAATGTTAGGTGGTCCTCAGAGATTGAGAGAACATGGGCCAATTTTACTAATTATGAGCTCTGTGCATTGCTCTCTCATAGCCACACGGGAGTAAAGAATTAGCCAGTGCCTCCAGCCCTTCAGGATGTGAGTCCCAGTTAAGCTTCATACCTGTCTTTTCCTCCCAGACTTGTTGCCTGCATCAGGAGATCAATGCCTGAGTGTCTTCCTCCCAGTCCTGAGGACAGGACCTCAGCCCTAATCATTCACCAGGCAGGAGAAGGCAGTGGACCTAAACTCCTAGGTCATGGCCCAGCAGAGACACAACACAGAGCAGTAAGTGCCAATGGAGATGGTGGGTGAAGGAGGTATTATGGAGAAACTTGTTTCCTTGTTGGCAAAAGAGTGAAACAGATGAGATAGCCAGACAGGAGAGCATCAGTATGCAAAGTCAGCTCAGAGGACTATAAAGTTTATGGTATTTATTTCTGTTGCGGATTTCAGAATTCTCGTTTAGAATTCTGCTCTTTGCCACTTCCATTCCTAGATTCCGAAGTCATCGACCATACCTGAGCAGGAGATGGATCCCAAAATGATCACAAACGCTGTGATTGTGATCATGATGGGGATAAGAAGAGTAACCACAATATCACAAAACTTTATTGAGGTTTTACTTGTCCCAGGCTCAGAGGGATTTTCATGTGGCTAAAGACATAAGTATGTAGCCTTAATTTTAAATTTGCCTGATACCCCAAAGTTCAGGTATACATATTATTGTTATTTTACAGTTGAGGAAAAGGAACAGAATTCTTATTGAATTTAAACCAGATCCTTGAGAAAAAAGAGTGAAGTCAGGGGTGCATCTGAGCAGTGATATCTATTTGCAGGGTGCAGGATACAGGACAATGTCTTTCCATACGATTTAGGTTCATGTGGCTATCGAGCCCTTGATATGTGGCTACTTCAAATTGAGATGTGGTGTTAGCATATAATATTAGATTTTTGAAGATGTTCTAGAAAAGAATGCAAGGAATCTCAATTTTGTGTGAAAGTATAATATTCTTGATATAATCGGATAAGTAAAATGTTAAAATTGAAAGGAATCAATAAATCTCAAACCTACTCAACCTTCCCTTTCTAGGTCACCGCAGGCAGAATGCCTGCAGGAAAATGACTCAGTCTCGTTTCTTTCTTTCTTCCTTTATTTTCCATAGCAGTTTTTATCTATATAGCCAAAAATGGAAAACAAACCAAATGTCATTCAACAGGTGAAGAGTTAAACACAATTTGTTACATCCATGCCATGGAATACTAGTCAGCAATAAGAAGGAACAAATCATTGATACACCCAATAACTTGGCTGGATCTTAAGAACATTATTCTAAGTGAAAAAAGCCAATTTCTACATATTATTTATTGTATGGTTGCATTTAAAGAACATTCTCAAAATGATAAAATTAAAGAGTTAAAAAATGCATAAGTACTTGCCAGAGGGAAGGTGTGGGGAGGGAGGCAGTAACAATAAAGGGGCAGCATGAGGAACTTCCATGTTGTGATTGAACAGTTCTGTCTCTTGACTGTGATGATAGCGATTACACAAATCTATATAAGTAATTAAATGCCATATAATCCCAAAGACTTACCTCAAAAAAATGAACAAACAACCGAAAAAACAAGTGCATGTAAACTGGTGCAAGATCTGTTGCTAGTTAGTTGTATCATCCCAGTTAGTTTTCTGGTTTTGACAATGCTGATTCTCATTGAATCTCCAGCACCTACACTACCCCTGGTGCAGAGCAGGCAGTCAAAACAAAGTAAAACAAACAAAGAATACACATATAAACTCTGTTAAACATTGATTACTGTTCGTTAGTTTACAGGGACACAGCATACTCCATATGGCTGCCACACACTGGGAGCTTTCCTGCCTGGGCTTTCATCCCTTTCAGGGATGTGCATGAGACTAAAGAAATAAATGAGACTCTGTCATTTTTTTCCAGAGTGTTCCCAGAGTGACTACTTGAACCTGACGAAGGGGTCATGGAAACCTCTGATTTGTAGCCAAGCTGGACCAAAGTTGTAGGTAACCTGGGGCCCTTACAGTTGGTATCTGAACTGAGGGAGAAAGTAGATTCTTGGCACTGAGCCCTTAACCTATGGAATCTGACACTCTAGACAGATAGTTTCAGAATTGAGTTAAATCATAGGACACTCAGCTGGTATCATGGAGAATGGTTTGATGTAGGGGATCCTAGCCCCCACATTTGGTGACCAGAAGAGTCAGAAATGAAATGTTCTACGTAAAGTAAATGAGATATGAAGGAGGTAAAAAACTGGGCAGGTTTTTCCATACAGGGCCAAGGACTTTTTTATTTTTCTATTTTTGATTTTCTAAATTGTATTTATTTGTTTCAAGTATGCAGTACATTGGTTAGACATTTATATAGTCTATAAAATGATCCCCCTAATTGCTCCTTCTCTCATCTGGCTCTCCATCTAGTCAATATATTAATGCTAACTGTAATCCCTATGCTGTGCTCCCCATCCCCGTGACCATCTATTAACTACTAATTTGCATTTCTTTAACCCTTTACCTCATTCTCCCAGCCATACAACCCTCCTCTCCTCTGTCACCAGATTGTCCTCTATATTTGCGAGTCTGTTTTGATTAATTTGTTTTTTTCTTCCTTAGATTCTGCATATAAGTAAAACTATATGGTATTTATCTTTATCTGACTTATTTCACTCAGCATAATACCCTCTAGGTCCATCCATGTCATTGTGAATGGTAGGATTTCATTCATTTTAATGGCTGAGTGATATTCCATTATACACATGAACTATAACTTCTTTATTCAATATTCTGTGGATGGGCATTCAGGCCGCTTCCATATCTTGGCTATTGTAAATTGTGCTGTATGGCCAAAGACTCAGTTTAATTATAATTTAGTCAGAGTGTCCACGGCCATTAGTGGATTTTTGAGGGCAATGGGTGCTATTGCAAAAGAGAATTTAGACAAAGCAATAGTCCCCAATGATAAAGGTGAGTCATAGATGTCCTTTATTTTTATGTTTGAGAACTTCCTAAGGTTTTAGAGGCTATCTTGTTAAAATTTAGTGGGATCTTTAGTTATTGCTGTAATTTGAGACATGGTATTGGTTGAGGACATGAAATTTTGCTGATTGGTGCATTTCAGCTGATGTTAATGTTAATTCAGAACCTGTGCTGAAGAAATGCAAAAGCCACTTGGTACCCATTAGCTTTTTGTCTATAAATTCTTTCATTACATTCTGTAGTTCTTACTGGGTCAAATTGTTCACCTCTGTTTCTGATTTTTGTTTTCTTTCCATACCTAGGTCTCTGTATGTGTGTGTGTGTGTGTGCGCGCGTGTGTGTGTGTGTGTCTGTTTTTTTCATTCTTCCTTCCTCTTTCTTTCCTCCTTTATTTTATTACTAGATATACTTTAAGGATGGTTCTCTCTATTCTGTTCATATTTATAGATTTCTTTCTCCAGAGAACCTCAAATCAGTATCTTCAGGGTGAGGGACCTTCTCCATGATGATGGTTGCTTTGTAGGATTCATGTACCATGTGCTTAAATCAAATTGGAATTAAATCCTTTGCTGTGCCACAGAAGTGCGATGGGTGCCGTTCTAAAACCCTGAGGATTCAGATTTTTGTCGAGACAAAGACCTGAGTAACAGCAAAGCAGACACATTTAAAAGTCCTGGCAGTTCTCTGTACTTAGATGTGCAGATCTCAGCATGACACATAGTAACTGCATTTCCTTTTCTCCTCTCTTCTTCTCTTCTCCTCTCTCCCATCCCCACCATTCCCTTTCATTTTCTCTCTTTCTTTCTGTCTCTCTGTCTCTGTCTCTCTCTCTCTTTCCTCCTCCCTGCTGAATTCCCTTTAATGACTACTCTTTTGTGAGAATCGCCCCGATGGACCTATGCTGCACACAGGGCAAATAAACTCTTTCCCCCGAGCACAATAGGGGCAAATGCATGGTGAAACACACACCAATCAGGGGAAGTATCTTTCCTGTGACCCTAATGTCATTATATCTTCATTCTAAGACACAGAGAGGTCTTGGCCAAGCTACATTAAGGAAAGATCCCACTCTATAGTTTTGTCTGCATTCAACAAGTAATTGTAGAAACTTCTAAGTGAGGTCAGTAAGCTATATATGAAAGGATTGGAAAGACTCAATAAATGCAGCACGATGCGGCACTGTCCAAAGTGCAAGCTTGATATCACACTGCAGAACCAGAGCAAGAAAAGACACTTTCGATGCTGGTGGTCGTTGTCTCCATACTGCACTCACCACAACAACTGCAGTGAATGTTCTGCAGGAATAGGTTGGGCTTTCACCCCAAATTAGGCTTGGATACTGAGGCTGAAAATTCTACACATTCAAGAGGGTATAAAATATTTTATTCCTCATATGGATGTCTCCCTTTCTGGATGAAGTGTAGGAGCCCATCTAAGTTGGCCTGCAAAGACATGAGAGGTCAAGGATAGTGGCTTTTTAAAAAAATTGTGGATGGGTTGTGTGGTCAGAGAGTTCCTGCATATGCAAGGTTTGAATCTCTGGCTGTCACCGAAAGAGGAAGGACCTAGCCTTTTTAAAAATTGAGATATAATTGACATATAATATGATATGTTTCAGGTTCAGAACATAATGTTTAATATTTGTGTATATTGCAAAATGATCATGACAAGTCTAGTTAAGATCTGTCACAATACTTATTTGCAAATTTTTTATTGTAAGCAGAACTTTTAAGATCTACACTCTTAGTAACTTTCAAAAGTGAAATATAATATTATTAATTATACTAACCATGCAGTACATTACTCCCCCATGACGTTTTTATTTTCTAAGTGAAGGACTCAGGCTTTCTTATCAGGTAGTCCAGATGTTGGGCAGAATGGGAAGAGAAAGTGGTGTGGTTTAAAATTTGTTAGTAGCCAAATATCACACACACACACACAAATAGAATCAGACCCTTTATTACATAGCTCTTTTATATGTTTATAAATAGTCCAAACCAAGGGAATTAATTGCACTGCATTTGGATAAATTAAATATATTTAAATGCTTATTAGTGTCTTTTAATTAAAGAAACTAATAAAGAACCTTTTTTTTCTTAAGGGAAGATATTTCTCATTTCTTTGCTTTCCTTCACAGAAGGGGACTGATAAGTTATGATGTTTATTGATTTTTAAATCTCTAAATAACCTTGCTCCTCTAATTTCTCTAGCTCATTCTTTCCAAAAGAAGCATGTAGTAACAGGTTAATGGAGCAAATTCAATGTGAAAAAGGTTCTCAGAGGAATGTTTGTCATAACTGCGAAATAGTACTGAAGGAGTATGGTCTTCGAGTATGAATACTTTATTTATGAATTGCTTAAACTCAAAATATAGACTCACTGATGGATACATGTATACTTGTTTCCTTTATACTAATCCTCGTTTATTTTCCAAAAGGTGTCTGTGCTCTGTGGACCCACAGAACATAACAGGTGTCTTGAAATTTCTCCTCCTGGGACTCTCAGATGATCCAGAACTGCAGCCTCTAATTTTGGGGCTCTTCCTGTCCATATACCTGGTCACCATGCTGGGGAATCTGCTCATCTTCCTGGCTGTCAGCTCTGACTCCCACCTCCACACCCCCATGTACTTCTTCCTCTCCATCCTGTCCATGGCTGACATTGGTTTTACTTCTACCACCATCCCCAAGATGATTTTGGACATCCAAACTCACAGCGGAGTCATCTCCTATGCCTGATTCAATTGTTTTTTTTAAATCTTTTTGGATGTCTGGACAATACGCTACTAACTGTGATGGCCTATGACTGGTTTGTAGCTATTTGTTACCCTCTGCACTACCTGGTCATCATGAACCCCCGCCTCTGCAGCCTGCTGGTTCTAGCGTCCTTTTTGATCAGCCTTTTGGACACTCAGTTGCACTGCTTGTTGATGTCACAACTTTCCTTTTGCACAAATGTGGAAATTCCTCATTTCTTCTGTGACTCTCCTCAACTCCTCAAGCTGGCCTGTAATGATACCTCCACCAGTGAAATATTGATCTATATTATTGGTGCTATCTTTGGTGGAATTCCACTCTCAGGGATCATTTTCTCTTACTATAAAATTGTTTCCTCCATTCTGAAAGTCCCATCTTCAGGTGGGAGATATAAAGCCTTCGTTACCTGTGGTTCTCACCTGTCAGTTGTTTGCTTATTTTATGGAACAGCCTTTGTGGTGTACTTCAGTTCAACTGTTTCACATTCTCCCAAAAAAGGTGCAGTGGCCTCAGTGGTTTATACGATGGTCACCCCCATGCTGAACCCCTTCATCTACAGTCTGAGGAACAGGGACATCAAGATAGCCTTGCAGAAGATCATCAACAGAACAGCATAGTTTCAGTACTGCTCCCCTCCCCACAATTTTTGGTCTATGGATTAGAGATTACTTCAAAACCAAACATCTGGAATTGGTAAACATGCCTCTTTTGGCACATGGTTTTTATAGCTCATGGTTTTCATTTCTTTTGATCTATTATATCTGAGTGTAGCTCATTTTGGCACATATTTGATGGGATTAAGCGACAATTCTGTGATCCTATGTATGTCAAAATCGCTGCACAATTGAGTTTAATTACAAATATGAAATCTTATGTATTTGTCACCGATGACCCAGGCACCCTGTAGATATTGACAACTCTCTTTTGAATACATAGCTATATATGATTCCCAACCGTTTTCACCATCCATGCCTATTTTCCATAAAACTTTGGCTTCCTTCAAATTCATATTGTGTGAGAAAATGTGTTATTGGTCCTCAATCTACGATTCTTACTTGAAGCACCCGAGGAGCTTTAAAAACCTTCATGGCTGAGTCCCATTACCATAGATTACGATTTAATTGGACTGGAGAGTGAAGTTGGTAGTCAATTAGGTGGGTCTAATGTGCTGCCAAGGTGAGAACTATTGAATTTTGTCCCTCTTTTTATTCCAGGATGACTTGTATGTCTTGGGTTCTTTACTGTTTATGATTAGGTCCTGAAGATCTCAAAGTCATCAGTGCTCATTAAGGCAAAGATACAAAGGAGTTTGCCTGAGTCACAGCCAATGCAATTTTTTCCCTTATATTCCTGGTAATAAATTTCTTTCCACATATTCTCTCCATCCACACTGTACAGCTGTCCCTCTGTGCTGGATATGAAGCTATTGTTTTCTGCTCCAAACTTAGCCATATGTAATGTAAGTTGTGATGCCATGGGAATCTTTAAACTGCTGCTCTGATTTTCCATCTGGTTTCTCTATAGGTTCATCCAGTAAGGTCCATTAAAGGGCAGACAAACCAACTTTTTCCTTACCCCTTAGACTATGGCCCCGTCACTGTTTCCTGCAGTTATGACACTATGTTACCATATTTTTTCCTTTCATCTTTTAAAAACCATCTAACCTTAGCTATTTGAAATTATCTTCATTAAATAATTAGTGTGATGTCTCTTCTTGATTGAACCCTGAGTGGTAAATCATAAAATGGGCAATAAATTTGGGGAATGCAAAGTGAGCTCAGGTCAAGAAGGGGATTGTAATGCTATGCCTTGATCAAGGGTGTACAATTGAGGTTTAAAGTAGTGATATGATATTTCCAGTGCCTGTGTGATTCTAAAAGTCCCTGTAGATCATCCAGTCACCCAAGTCATTATGAATCAATTTAACCCTATCTTCATTTTCATTACTCAGGAGTAGTACAGAACCATGTCTTCAACAAAGGGGAATTCTTTCCTTTCACTAGAAACCATCCCATTAGGATTCTACGTAGTAACAATGCTTCTTTCTCTTCTGTCTTTGGCCTTCTTATGTCTTCTACATTCGCAGGTCCCTATGTACACATCCTTCTTTCCTTTAGAGATGCTACATGTAGTTTTAGAGGTAGCAGTCTCAGACTTCTGAGAAGCTTTCCAATAACTGGTTTAATCTATTCTGCCTTTTACCACTAAGCTAAATCGACTACCAACTTCACTAACAATGAACCTAGTTCCTAATTGGCTCAGTTTACTATCAGGATTTTCCTCCTGCCCAAGCAGTCTAAAATGTCTCAACACTCACACCTCCTTTTCCAATTCTTCTCTATACTCTTGCCATGTGGTCATTTGGGCTCCCGAAAAATTTCTTCTGTCATATGCACATAAACATAATTTCAGTAATTATCTCCTATCCTATTTAACTGAGTAAATAGTCACTTTTTCTTCATATCAGTTAATGAGAAATTAGTCTCAGTGTCCCTCATACATAGACATCTGATTCAGGAAGACTGTAGAGATTAGACACTAAGATTGTTGAAACCACGATTCCCATATATCCCACTTTGTTTCACTACATAAGCCAAACCGCAGTTAAAAAGAGACTTCAAGTGTTAAAATACAAAGGTAATGAAGAAAATATAAGAATGGCCGGGATAAGCTCTTACTAGTTGAGCAGAAATCAGAAGATTCTAGAGTCACTTGTTGAATTAATCTTGAAATGGCCGTGGCTTCTCTTGGCAAAGATGAAAGAACTCCATTGGTATAAAAGAAACCATGGAGACTTCTTTTCTTGATGTGGCCAGATACAGCAAGCTAGGGTCTGCAGAAATATCTAAAACAGAGCAAGTTCTTCCATGTGTCAGTTCCTTTCTAGTAAAGACATTTTTTTAAGATGGTGGTGATGTGAAGGTTTGGGGACTATTCAGGAAAGCAGAGAGACATCTCTAGTGTCTTGTTGTGCCTAGAGTCCAAATTCCTGATGGAGACTGAGGCTTTTGTGGTGAGCAGCTTCTCAGATGTTTCCAATATACTCTTCCTCTTTTCTACGTGCCCATGTATATACCCATCTCTATGAGGATTGGGCCTTGAAACTTACATGCAATGTTTAAAATGTCAAAAACCTGGTAGACCTAACTGGTAGACCACAGGGAATCTTGAGACTATCATGTTAAGTGAAATTATATCAGAAAAAGTTTACAACGATGTGATTTCACTTAAATGTGAGATATAAGAGTGAAAGCAACAAAAGAACAAGACAAGCAAACAAAAACTCATAGACATAGACAAGAGTTTAGTGGTTATCAGAGGGAAAGGGGGGAGGTCAAGAGGTGGAAAAGGGTAAAGAGGGTGAAATACATAGTGACGGATGGAAATTTAACTTTGGGTGGTGAACACAAGGTGCAATATACATACTACATATTATTGAATTGTACATTTGAAACTTATATGATTTTATTAACCAATATCACCCCAGTATATTTGATATTAAAAATTATAAAAATATGTATGGTTATGTCACTCCAACGTTATTGTATAAATAGACTCAGTCTTTTGACTATCAGCCATCTTCTACTCTCTCGCCAGCTCTCTCTGGTGGAAGAGAGCTGTCATGTTGTCAGCTGCCCAATGGGGAAGCTCAGGTGGCAAGAAACTGAGGGATGCCTATGGTCAGTTGCCCATGAGGAACTGAATCCTGCCAAAGCCACGTGAGAGAGCTTGAAATTAGATCCTCTTCCATTCAAGACATGAGATGACTACAGTCTTACATTTAGAATACAGACATCTGTGAAACCCCCCATAGGACTTAAGAAAATTGTTAATTTGATATGTCAAAATAAGTGGTTGTCTAATGTAACAACATACATAAATTCTACAAAACAAATTTAGAACTTTGGCTGTCATTCAAAATAACAAAAACATATATCTTTAACACTTAAAATTCAAAACCCCAAAGCAGGACTATTGGGGGGAAAAAAAGTTCTAAGACACAAAACTCTTAAATAAAAACATAGAAATTATATCATATTCTTGGTATAGAAAACAAAATTATCCCTACATGGTTTTTGACATTTTCAATATCGCATGTAAGTTTCAAGGCCCAATCCTCATTGAGATGAATTTGCAGACATACAAGTTACACATTGTTTTTTTTTAATTGAAAAAAAAATTGTCTGGTTTATAAAATCCTTGCAACTTAGAGTTGGACGTGAGGCATATATGCGAGCTTTCTCCTGAGAAGGGCCCACAATCTTAAAAGTACATTCCCTTTCCCCTTTTCCTCTTCTATTAATAACAGCAAGTCTTCAGAGTTTGGGATAACATGAACCGATTTTGCTAATTGTGAGCTTTGTGCATTGAACTCTGAAGGCCATGCATGAATAGATAATTGGCTTGTTTCTTCAGCTCTTCAGGTTCACCTTTTAAGTCCAGCGAGCTTCACATCCTAGTCCTCTGCTCTAACATTCACTGCATCAGAATGCCCACGACTAACTCTGCCTCACTGACAGACCTGGGGAAGGAGCCTGAACCTTCATCGCTTGCTAGGCAGGACACGGACAGTTGATTCTCACTCCTTGGCCATATTCTAGCAGAGATAGAACAGCCCACTGAGGACCATGGAGATGGAGGAAGGAGAATAGTCTGTCAGGAGCATTGTTTTCTCACCCTTATGACAAACAAGAGAGTTGGGATGAACAGATGAGAGGGCACCAATGTGGAAAGGTTCAGTTATTTTGTCCTTACAAAGATCGATTCTGAATGACTAGAGGGAGACAACTGAGCCTAATTAATTTCTGATCCCCCAGAGTATATACTTTGCTTGGCCGAGAACAAAAACAATCTCTGTTAAATGCTGAATAGACTCTTTCTTGGATTTCAGAAGCAGAGCACAGGCAACATGAGTTCCACATTGTGCTTTCCTTCCTGGAGTGTTATTCCTTCCAGCAATGGCTCATAGAAATGAACAGAGGGTAGAACAGGGCTTGTATGTATCTATGCCACAGATTTTCTAAGAAACATATCATTTTCACTTTTAATAGTATCTACATTTAAATATAAAGATAAGGGAGCAAACATTTGGAGATGAAAGGAAATCTAGTCTGGGTGGTGAACACACAATGCAATATAAATAAGACTTTCTGTTGAATGATACACTTGAAAATTATTTGATTTTGTTAATCTATGTCACCCCAATAACTTTGAATAAAAAATATAAAAAACTTAATAAATTCAATCCAAAGACAAAAATAATTGTAGAGATTTTCATAACAATGAAAAAAATCAACAAGACAGGAAAAGAGAAGGGGTGGTCAATGTTATAGTTTGGACTGAGACACATTTTATGATTTCCACTTATTCTATGGATGAATTACCATGAAAGAATGGGACATGATAGGCTTCTCCCTCTCTGCCATACAATAGAATAAAATGTCATTAAACTGTATTGGGATTGTATTTAATTAACGAACCCACTATTCCAACATGATTTAAAAACCATGACTGAATATTTATTAAGGACAAATCTCTGTTATGTGCCACCCATGTACCAGAGTTGGGGGTCATTTTCCCTATATCTATGTAAGGAATTCCAGCACAGAAAAGTGGAGAGATTTACAAACTCTCCACATTGAGTAAGTGAGAGATCTGGACACATACCTACGTTTTCTGATTCCCATCCCAGGGCTCTGTCCCCTCCACCACAGCACAATCATTATTTCTTTCCAAATGTGCTTTAGTCTCAGATGAGCAAATGGAGGCAGAACCATAAATTCCTTTCCTTGGGATTTGTCCAGTTCATCTGTGAATTAGCAGAATGGACCAAGTGGCTTGCAGGGACCTTTACTGCATGACTATTGTACATCTTAGGGTTTTCTATGAATAGTAATGAATTTTCCAGCCCATTTTGTATAACCTGAGATATGGAAACATCATTCCTTATACATAATGGGAATTTTCATGTGGCTCTATCATGAAAAGTCTATTGCTAGCCAGACTTCAGGGGTCTTTCTGATTCTACACCTTGGCAGTCAGAGCATGTAGGTGATTTTGTCTGACTTTTCTATTGGAGAAACAAGTACAGGTAATTAATTATAAAGTTGCACAGATATCAAGTTTTTATAACTCACACAATTATGTGTTTATATCTCTAGGAAATTCTACTTGTACGTCATTCAGAGGGGCATAATAATTTTCTTGGCCATGTCATTAAAAAAATAAAAAATAAAATAAAGATTATCCCTCAGGTAATATTATGCATCATTTAAAGTTTTGAATACATGTATGACATTTACACACAGCATTAAAACACATGCTGTAGTAAAAGAGAACTCAGAAAACAATATGTGCACCATGAGAGTTTTTAGGTAAATTTTCAAGAGAATGGTTTGTGAGTATATACATCAATAAGAATATTATAAAAACAATGAAAGGAAAATGCATCCTCCAAATTCATGACAGCATTTGCCTTTGGACAACTAAAGTGAGTGAAAGAAGACCATAGAGTTAGCAAAAAACAACAACAACAACAACAACAAAATCCCTCAGGTTTTATCGATAATAAATATGAGTTCTAAAGTAAGGATTATCAAATATTTATATTTTAATATGGGTAGTGGGTAAAAATGGTACTGATAATAATTGATAAAATTAGTACAACATTAATTAATTGCCTGGCAATTATTCTCTACCATGGCTATAAGTTAGTATGCCTAAAGGACTTATGTGTAGAGATTCTAATTTAATTGGTTCTGGGCTATAACCAGTCCATGATTAAATTTGAAAAGATGGGCAGGTAATTTAATGATCAACTAGCATTGGTAACCACTGTTTAAGTCTTTCATATTTATAATTGAATTTTATTTCTTACAGCAACCCTATAATGTCAGCTCAAATATATACCCATTTTACAGATGAGCAAACTACCTGGGTGTTTGTAATATTAGTCTTTGTTCTTTTGCCTTTTAATTTTTCTCAAATTGTATCATGTTTTGTTCTGACAAGAGAAATGAAGACCTGAGTTGCCTTCAGGGAGCTGAATTTAGGAGAAATGTAATCCATGTATAAGGAAGGATTGACTTTAAAAGATCCTTAGCTGGCATAAAGTAGGCCAACTTAATTTTGAGACCTGATGTTGAAGCTGAATCTCTCAGCTGCTTATTAGGGGGTTAATTCTGATGAGAAAACAACCCTTCATAAATGTTTATTGAGACATATTTAAAGAGTTTTACTAAGTGACTACAAATAAAAATAGTAAAGAACAAATTCAACCTCAGATATTTCTCTGAGATTGTGTATTAGTGATAGAAAATAACCTTTCAAAAGGAAAAATAAGTCCAGAGTACTCATGAAAGTTAATTATTATTTAAACATTGGTGCAATTGAAATGAGTACCATATTTAGGATCAGCGATACTGTTTGATTTCATGCATTTAACAAGAACATATTTTTCAAAATGTGAACTCCAACGAGGCCAAATATTTGTACGTTTGAGTTATATTTGAAGAGACTTTGACCAGACAACCCACACATTTGAGTGAGCAGTTACCTCCGTAGAAGATGGCTTTTATAAAACCAAATAACGAAGAAAAACTCTTACGAATAATTGCCATACAAAAATGCTTCTGATTATGAACATTTTATTTTAATTTAGAATGCAGTTAATGTGGTTTTAGCTCTTCTAGACTACATTGCAAATTAAGAGAATTTCTTATACTGCATTTGGATAAGATAAAGTCCTCTTGAGTGCTCCTTAGCATCTTTTAATTACAATGATGCTTTTTTCTTAAAAAGAAGAATGCTTCTTATTGCCTATTTTCCTTCAGAGGTAGAAGGCTGATATTTTACTCTGATCATGGATTTGTCTTCTCAGAATGCTCTTTCGTTAATGTCTTTGACCTGTGTCTTTAAAGTGGGTGTTTTTAGAAACAGGTGAATAGCCCGGAGATCAATAAGGAAAGAGTTCTAAAAAGAGTTCACACCTGAGAAATGTTGCCAAAGGCAATGTGGGTGTATGGTCCTCAAGTGTAAGTACTTCACTTGTTAATGCTTAAATCCAAAATATGGACACTTAGCTGGGCACCTCTATGCTTGTTTTATTCATTCAATACTCTGTTCTTTTTTCAAAAAGTGTTCCATCTGCGTGGAGCCATGCAATCTGACAGGTGACTCAGAATTCTTCCTCTTGAGACTCTCAGATGGTCCAGAACAGCAGCCTCTTCTCTTTGGGCTTTTCCTATCCATGAACCTGATGAGTCAGGAACCTATTCATCATCCTGGTTGTCATCTCTGACTCCCACCTCCACACCCATATGTACTTCTTCCTTTCCAATTAGTCCTTGGCTGACATCAGTTTCAGCACAACTGTAGTCCCCAAGATGCTGGTGAACCTGCAGATATACAGCAAATCCATCACCAATGCTGGTTGCCAAACTCAGGTTACCTTCCTTCTCTTTTGCATGTTTGGACAGTCTACTGCTGGCCCTGATGACCTGTGACAAGTTGGTGGCCATTTGGCAACTCTTACACTATCTGGTCATCTTGAACTCCTGTTTCTACAGCTTGTTGGTCCTGCTGTCATTTTTCATCAGCGTTTTGAACTCCCAGCTGCACTATTTGATGATATCACAGCCTATCTTCTGTGCAGATACGGAAATCGCTCATTGTTTTGTAACCCTCTTCAAATCATCAAGCTTGCCTGTAATGACACCTCCGCCAATAACATATTAACCTAATTTATTTGTGCCATCTTTGGTGGTGTACGACTCTCAGGGTCTTTTCCTCAGGGATCTTTTTCTCCTACTACAAAATCATTTCCTCCATGCTGAGAGTCCCATCACCACGTGAGAAAATAAAACCTTTCCACCTGTTGTTCTCACCTCTCAGTTGTTTGCTTGTTTTATGGAACAGGTTTTGGAGTGTACCTCAGTTCAGTTGCCTCATCTTTCCTAAAGAAGGATGCAGTGACCTTGGTGATGTATACTGTGTTTATTCCATGCTGAGTTCTTTCATCTATATCTGGAGGAACCTAGAGTGCACTGTGGAAGATTATAAAAAAAGTAGCCTAATCTCAATACCTGTGCTACCTTCTTTAGTTCATAGAACTGGAGAAGCAGCAAAATCAAACAGGTGCAACAAGGACTTTCTGACTCTGCAGTCATATAGTGCATATGTATCTATATGGCTCTCCTCTTTCTGTTTACACAGTTTTTTCTCTTCATGTAGCTGTAATGAAATTGGGAGATAATTCTAAACTCTCCATTTAAGTCATAGCCACTCCAGGATTATGTGCAGTACATCAGTACACCCTTCTCACTTTCCTTATGCATTACCCAGGACTCTTGGACATAAGCAGTCTTGTTTCTATCTTTGTAAAATAATTACAGATCTTTCTCTCTCTTACTTAGTCTTTCAATAGTTTTCTCATGATTTTTCTCTAATTGCTAGTAGGCATACTTTAAGAACCAACACATTCATATTTTTGCTTCTTCATTATGTTGGTCAGATTCTTGATCAAATAGGATGACTATTTAATTCTGTCTAAGCCAGGGTGTTTTGAAATTGAAATGGAACAGTATTAATAATAATTTTGAATAAATTATTATCAACTGAAAGTTTCTTAGGAAACCTGGGATGTATGATTCCCAAACAAAAGGGATTCCCAATTTTCCTGATAATTCTCCTTCCCATTCCAAAATCTCCCTAGTCAATTAAATAGCCAGACATAAAAGGATAAATACTGTATTATTCCACTTATATGAACTGTCTAAAGTAGTCAAATTCATAGGGACATAAAGAAGAATAGTGGTTGCTAGGAGTTGAGAAAAGAGAAAATGGAGAATTAGTGTTTAATGGGGAAATAAAGTTTTATATATGCAAGATAAAAAGAGTTTTGGAGATGAATGATGATGATGGTTGCATAACACTGAGAATGTACTTAATACAACTGAATTGCACACATAAAAATGGTTAAGATGAAAAGTTATTTTACCACGATAAAAAAGGTCTACTGTTTGGAATGAGGGTCCTGTTCCTCCAGAAGTTGCGTGTATCACTTAGCCCTCAGCATCATCCCCCATAGATCTGCCTCAGCTGCAGAGTGCCACCTAACCATCGTCATGCCTCCTTCTGGGGAAGCCCACATTCAATGACATTTGGCTCCTTATCCCAAATCCAGCCAACTCTAAAGGATCATCCTAGATCCAGAGTTGTCTGGTGACTTTAAGAGGCCTTCGATGGGCTTCGACTTGACCTGAATTTTTCCATTGCTCTTCCTTGCTACGAAGAGTTTGCCAAACCACAGACTCTGAGATAATAGACCCTTCAAGATCTCTTTACTTCAGACACCAGCCACAGTCTCAGAAGTCCCCAGGGCCAACCTCACTTTAGACCAGTTAGCTACAAATTCAGAGATCCTCTCACATTCAATAATTTCTTAGAAATACTTAATCTGAAACAACTCCTTCAGGTTCAATAATTCATCAGAATGAGTCACAGAATATACTTATGATCACAGTTTTATTATAGCAAAAGAATACATATTAGAACTAGCCAAAAGAAGAACTCATAGGGCAAGACCTGAAAGGTCCCGTATGTCAATCTTGTGGTCCTCTCCTTGTGAGTCTAGATCGATTACTGCCTCCTGGCCACACTGTGAGACAGCACTGAGTATTGCCCACCAGGTAGCTCACCTGAGCTTCGGTGTCCAGAGTTTTTATTGAGGCTTCATTACATAGGTGTGATTAATTACATGATTGCCCGTTTGATTGAACTCAGTTTCCAGCCTCTCTCTCCAAAGGTTGGACTGGTATCACTTTGCCCAATGTTCCAACACTTTATTTATGAGTTTGGTCTTTTTGGCATGGCCAGTCTCCACTTTGAGTCATCTCATTAACACAAACTATCAGGTATGGTTCATGGGGCTCATCATGAACAACCAATTACTCTTATCATTAAATTTCAAGAGCTTAAAGTTTATCTTCTAGGAGCTGGGACAAAGGCCGTATCTCTCCTTAGGTGAGGACAAGTTCCTTATTACACATCTGCTCTTCCCTAGGTATTGAGTCCAGGAGCATTGCCTGCTAAACATCTTGCATGCCAATCACTGTCGCAGAGTCTGCTTCACAAGGAGTAATAAAATTATTTTTAGAAGATTTTAAAGATAGTTTCAAGTTAGTTCTTTGAATTGTCAGCAATGTTGTATAAATTACAAACCCAATGCTGGGCTCAGTAATAGGAAAATTCAAGGAGAGGAGATGAAGTATAGAAATTTTGGGATGGTCTGGAGGTCCCCATAGAAAATCTTAATGAACCTAGAAATCCAGACTGAGAGATGTTTGATAGAAAAGAAATGCAGAATTTGAACTAATCAGGTAAGATAAAATCTACATGAGTATTACACTTTAAAATGTTTATTTTAAAATATTAAACCCTAGGATGTATATAAAATATGACTTAAGAATAATAATTTATTTGGCCTCTGTCAACCTCTTCAAATTTCTATAGGTCCTATGGTCCAAACATAAGCATGCTCCTGCCCCTGATTTTGGTTACAAGTTTGATCAGGGTTCCCTGATTCCTCTGTTCATTAGGTTTTGGAGGCATTGAGCATGCGGCAATCATTGTTTAATAGTAAGGATATTCTTGTCCTTCTGGGAAGAGCAGGTTCCTAAAGAACTGAGGAATATTCCAAGGCTCGTCCATTAGAATGCAGAGATACACAGACGGGTGACACTCAATAGTAGAAAGACTAACTGCATGCTGGCAGACACACTAAACTCTCTTCTTGTTTCCACTGTTGAAATCCACTAGCATATAGCTGCTCGTATTCTCAGGAAGACATTTACTCTCTTCCAGGTTACTAGCTCCTTCTACCCCCACACCCACTCAATTTTGTCATTGTACATCCTCTTTTCCTTTCCTCATATCAAAGCAATTACATTATCTGAGCAACATTGCCTTAGGTATGATTTGCTTTTCCCATTCTTAAAAAACAGCTCATATAAACATTTTGCTCTTGCAACAGTGTTCTAAATGGCTTCTAAATATTGACTGTGCCTCCCTTTACATAGAAGCCAGATCAATTTTTTAAGTGTCATCAGAAGTTATGACTTCTCTACTTAAAAACTTCCAGTCATTTTGTGTTACTCCTAAACTCAAATCTGAACTTTTTGCCAAGGTCTATAAAACCCTTCATTATTTAATCTCTTCAATTCCTTTTCAACTCCTCATGGTGCCTGGACCAGCACTGTCAGCATCATCTGGGAGCTTATAAATGAAAATGTTCAGCCCCCACTCCAGACCCGCTGAATCAGAACCTCTGCAGCTGGAACTCATATAGTTATAGGTTAAAAAAAACCCAGGTAATTCTACTGCATACTAAGTTTGAGAACCACTTGTCTAGACATATTAGCTTTCTTATAGTTCTTCAAACAGATCATGTTCTCTTCAGCTTTGAGGCTATTAAACTTAATTCTCTATGTCTAGAATGTTCTTCCCCTTTCATACTCAACTTTCCCCTTAAATATCGGCACTTAAAGATGTCTCCCCTGACTACCCATCTAAATTCTCCTGATGTTGTCTCCATCAAGTTAGTCTCTGTTCCTCTTTTACCATCATTGTCTTCTAGGAAAACTCACACATGTTGTATATTACAAAAGACAACCTTTGTACCAGGCTGTCTCAACTATTCTCTTCCAAATTAAACTGACATGGGTTGTCAAGACAGTGAGTTTTGCTCCTCTTCCAGTCCAATGTCCTTTGTGAGATGTGATATTATTGGCATAAACAGGCAAGACACTAGGTACTTTCACTGCTGAAACAATACTTTGGTAGAAATTTGTATGAAGAAATTTCAAAAAAGGCCATTGATTGTGGCAAATAAAAATTGCATGAGACATAGTCAAACAGGTATGAAAGACTTTATTTAAGATTACTGCAATAAGGGAAAGAGATTGAATTCAACTCTACTGAAAAAAAGTCAGGGAGATTTTTAAAGTGAGAGTGAGCTAAAGGAAAAGTACTGAAAGATGTTAATGGGAGGTTAATAATGTGATTAGGTGTCTGTGTTTGCTAATTGCTACTTACTGAATTTAGGCTTCTACTCTCCTACAGAAGCTGGGAGATAGGGGTGCTCCCTTTCATGATGATTACCTTTCAAAGAGAAGGCTCCCAGGTCTTTAAGAAAGACATTCCTGGGTTGTAAAACTGACCGGCGGCTGGAAGAAAATTTATCTACATTACAAAAAGGCAAAGAAAAAATCTGCAATGACAAGTTTTCTAAAGTAAGTGCTCTAAGAAAAGAGAGGTCAAAGGTCTATAATCAGAATAAATCTGTTTCAAGTTTTTTCAGCTGAGGTAAATGTTAAATCAATTGGTATACAAAATTTACATTGTTGTTTCAACTTAGTAATTCTTTTTTTTTTTTTAACTATGATCTCATTAACTAAACTCCATGACCTACAGGGACTGTTGTGGTGGCAACATATCATAGATGAGCAGACATCAAAAATATTGTTTGACTTAGACAATCAAAAATATCAAGAGCAAGTCAGCAAAAGTCAGATAGATGTTAGTTACCACAATTGAAAATCGTCATTCTTTTTCCAGTTTCCAAACCCAAGTCTGTTTTCAGACTCAAATCCTAGATATTAAAGGGGATGTGGTTCCTTCTTTTTGGAGGCCAGTTATATGGTTCTTCAAAATGGTAATATTCCTCAAAAATACCAGTTGATGGCAAGTTGATTCTGTTAGATTCCTTCCATTCTGGAGTGGGCAGTGATTCATTTTTACCAAGATTAATATTTCTTATTTATGATTGCCCTTCCTGACTGCACTGCCTTGGCAAACATCATCGTCTAAAGACTTAAAACGTCCAATTTCTTTATGGTGCAGAAGATATGAAAACAAATATGCTATATTAGGAGATTCACAGGTCCTAACGTATTCTATATCACCTGAAGCCTCTCAGCATCACACACCTGGAGAGTGGAAGTTTTGTGACTCAATTCCTGCTCTCATGAATTGTAATACAGTGCTCTGTCCTGAAACCATACTTGAAGATATGTCCCCTTTTTAGCCAGATTTTATCACTGTCTGGTCTCTTATATTTGGGCCTCAGTGAATTCACCTGTAAAATTAGGCAACTAGACTGAACAACTTATTAGTTTCCAATCAAATCAAATATTCTGGGTCCTATAGTTTTTCTATCTCTAGTGATACATTTTTTTAATATTTTTTTATTTTTTAATTATAGTTGGCATACAATATTATATTAGTTTCAGGTGTACAACATAGTGATTATACATTTATATAACTTACCAAGTGATGACCCTGATAAGTCTAGTATCCATCTACCATACACAGTTATTACGATATTATTAACTATATTTTTTATTCTGAGCTTTACATCCCATGACTACCTTGTAACTACGAATTTGTACTTTTTAATCCCTTCTCCCATTTTATCCACCTTTCTAACCCCCTTCCACCTGGCAACCCTCAAAATATTCTCTATTATCTATGAGTTTGTTTCCGTTTTGTTTATTTTGTTCTTTAGAGTCCACATGTAAGTGAAATATAGTGATACATTTTTATAGCTTATTTTGGAAATGCACTAAGTGAACTGTAGAGAAAAGTTTAATCTCACCAATTACCAAATAAATGATTTATCCATCAGTGTATTTTCTGTTGGACTTATAATGTGATATGATAAACTCTGAGGATTTAAGCTCTATGAGGGCAAAGATTCTTATCTGTTCTTATTCTCCTTCCTTACTGCTGTATTACAAATACCTACAACAGCCTGACACACAAAAAGTGCTCAATAAATATTGTTGAATGAGTGAATTTGATAAGAAATAGCAATTATTTTCAATAAATTTTATAATTCTTATTCACCTGTCCCAGTTGGTACCTGAAGACCTGAAGTGGCTGGTATCGACCTGCAGGACTGGAAATCCAAGCTGAGGTACAGTAGAGTAAGTAAGTAAAAGGAAGGGATGACAAGAGTAGAACTGAGAATAACAGAGGAGTCACCATAAAAGGTTGAGACAAAGTGCTTACAAGGCACTCTTAACCAGAGTCACTTATAGAGGACCGATGAAAAGCAAAATTCAATGTAATTAAGAGGTGGGATTTCTTTAGACAACTGCTGCTACCACTGTCAGCTCAAAAACCCAAGATGAGTGTTCCCATTACTGAACACTGAGTGTTCTCCCAAGAACTTTTTGTAGAGCCCTCTTGATGTCCTTGTTCCGTAGGCTGTAGATGAAGGGGTTCAGCATTGGGGTGACCACAGTGTACATCACTGAGGCAATCATGCCCCTCCAGGAAGATGCATCAGATCCAATATACACACTGAAGCCTGTCCCATAGAATAAAGAAACCACGAACAGGTGAGATGCACAGGTAGAAAATGCTTTATATTTCCCATCAGCTGATGGGATTCTTAGGACTGAGGAGACAATTCGGATATAAGAGAAAAGAATTCCTGAGAAGGGAACAATGCCAAGAAGGCCAGTCACCATATGTAGCAAGATGTAATTGACAAGTGTGTCTGAGCAGGCAAGCGTGAGGGCCTGAGCAATTTCACAGTAAAAGTGTGAAATTACCCAATTAGTACAAAAGGACAGCCGCAACATCAACAAACTCTGGATCAGGGAGTATGTCAAGCTGATGAACCAGGACACAAGAACCAGCAGGCCACAGTGGCGGGGGTTCATGATGACTGAGTAGTTCAAGGGGTGACAGATGGCCACAAATCGGTCATAGGCCATCACAGTGAGGAGAAAAGTGTCCATACCTCCAAAAACCATGAAAAAATACATCTGGGTGATGCAGCCTGCATAGGTAATGGATTTTCTCTGTGTCTGGATGTTCGCCAGCATCTTTGGGATGGTGGTAGAGGTGAAACAGATGTCAGCAAAAGACAAGTTGGAGAGGAAGAAGTACATAGGAGTATGGAGGTGGGAGTCAGAGCTGATGACCAGGATGATGAGCAGGTTCCCAAGCATGGTGACAACAAACATGGACAGAAACAGCCCAAATATTATGGGTTGAGGCTCTGAGTCTTGAGAAAATCCCAGGAGTAAAAATTCTGAAACTCTTGTTTGGTTTCCTGATTCCATGTTGCTGACACATCAGCTAGATGATTGAGGAAGGAAAAGAACATGAAATAGACACTAGGAAAAATTAGATTTCTCTGATTTTTAAATTCCTTGATGTAAATGACTGGACATAAAAGCCTTAACATTACAAAATTTAGGAATTCTATATTCTGTCATATGTTACATGCCACTTTTCATAATGTCAACCAACCCCTGTCCATTGTCCTCTGGGACATTCATCCATATTCTTTATCTCTGGCTCAGAATTATCAATCTAATTCTAAGAGCAACTTTGGACTTTAGAGATAAAATGGTACATACTCACTCTAACCCAAATGTGTAACATGAGGTTCAGTGAAGCTCGGTAACTTGGTCTGGGTTATTTGCCTTGGGACTCAGGAAAGGTCAGATAACCAAGTCTCAGAAGTGAGAAAATTTGAGAGATATCAAATATCTGGACAGAGCATAAGAGGATGAGTATAATGTAGGTTTATTTCTTAAGGAGAAAAAGAAAGAAAAAAAATGTTATTCCCAAGTAATAAATTACATTCACAAACAAAAACTCATAGGCACAGGGGGTGGCTCCATAGTGTAGTGGTTAGCACGTCTGCTTTACACACAGAAGGTCCTGAGTTCGTGCCCCAGGTGGAGCCACAGACCATACCCCAGGTGTGCCAGGCCACCCAAGTGTGCTAGGGGTGCCAGGTCCCAGGGGCACCAGGCCCCGGGTGCAAGCTGCAAGTGTGTGGTAGGAGATGCCCCACCTTCAGAGGTCCAGTTCTTAAGGGAAACAGCAGCAACTGTAGGTCAAGGGTGGAAGTGGAGAGGGGGGAATTAAAGAGGGAAAAAACTCATAGGCACAGACAACAGTTTAGTAGTTACCAGAGGGAAAGTGGGGAGGAGAGAGGTAGATAAGGATAAGGGGAATCAAATATATGGTGACAGAAAAAGATTTGACTTTGAATGTTGAACATACAATGCAATATACATAAGACGTATTATTGAATTGTATACTTGAAACCTATATAATTTTATTAACCAATGTCACCTTAATAAGTTTAATAAAAAACAAATAAACAAATGCTTAACATACAAGAAACCAGCAACATCTTGTAGGAACAGGGACAGATGTTTCCTGGATATTTGTCACTTGACAAAATACCCTTCATTTGTGAAGTTAAGGGATTGGTTAAAAAGTCCAAGGAAAAAGTGGATATTAAGGCTTAAACCATTTCAACACCCTGAGATACTACTACAAAGGTCACAAACAGAATTTTGAGTCATGTCCTCTATCTCATTCATTAAATATTGGGGGAAGAAAAAATTGCATCAGGATTTTTACATATAAGCCTGAAAGGTTGTGGCACTCACATTAAGATGATGCTTAGAATGGGGCTGGAAGATGATGGCACTCATCCAGAGTCCACCTACCCTCTGACTCATTCACTCCAGATTCTGAGTGTCCTATAATAAGACATAGAGGAATGGATCCTATACCTGGGACAAGGAATAGCAAAAGACCATAAAATGATCTTCAGTGTTTTGTGTGCTTTGTTATAAGTATTTTTGTACACTTGCTATACCATCATTCTCCTAACTACAAAAAGAAAAAATGCCACCATTTGTTGTCATCACTGTCAGTCTTCTTAGGTATAAAAACCAAAGTGAGAAGGCAAAAGTAGGCAAAATGGATGAAGGGAGTCAAAGGGTACATACTTTCAGGATTCTCAATCAAGATAATAGGTAAAGTCTGTGCTCGCCTCCTCTCACAACCACTTGAAATTACAACTAAACTACAGAATAGCCATCACTGGAAGTCACCTGGAAGCCTAGCTGAACAGAAGTCCTACAAATGGGGACACACAGAAGAGGCCACCTTAAGACCAATAGGAGGAGTAGAGATGCAGAATGAGTTGGTCCCACACCTGCCTGTGGCAGTTGAAATTTGGGAGGGATATCTCAGCTGCAGAGTTCCCCACAGAAAAACAAGGAGTCCCAGCCCCATTCCAGGTATCCCCGTGCAGTGTTCCAGTGCCAGGAAGAGAAACCCCCAAAACTTCTGGCTAAGAAAATCAGTGGATATTGTGGCTGAGTGAGATGGAGGCTGCTGGAGTCACAGATGTTCCACTTGAGGAGTCTGCACATGGACTTACTCACTGAGAGACTCACTTGCTCTGAGCTCCAGCACTGAGGCAACAGCTCTGAAGGTGTCAGGGACATATGGGGGAGGAACTGAATTGTCTTGCTTTAGGGCAAGGGATGGCAAGGCAGCTTTCTCCCAGACAGAAGTGTTGGCAGTATCCATTGTTTCTGTGTTAAGCCCTCCCCGCACCCAGCATGCAGACACAGGCAGTTGCCATATCTGAGTCTTTATCAACCTGGCTAACACTGGTTGCTCCACCTAGATAATTCCCTGAGATCCTGCCCCACCCAACCTGCGAGCCCACCAACCTGCTTCCAGTGGATTTCCATAGAAACGGCCTGTCTTGGCTCATGCTGCAGATGTTCCTAAAATCTCCCAAAGGTTTGCAAAACCTAAACAAGCAGCATCTGGCCTCAGGAGACTCTGTGCCTTTTGCTGAGCAGCCTCAAGCCCAGCACTAGAAGAAGCCAGCCTCAGTTTATGGCTTGGCCTATCAAGGCATATCCAAGCCCAGCGTGGGTGGTGGCCATCTGCTTGGTGACTCATTAGGTGTCCCCAGGTAGAGTACAGGCTGTAGCCGAACTTGGCCTGTGGTGCGGCCCCTCCCAGGAGGCCCCACCTTCACACTTGGTTGCCAGCTTTGGTCTGAGTCAGAGCGCCACCCAAGGCCACATCCGAGAATGACACACTCAAATTGCAGACTGGGCAGGCACCAGAGCCCTGCTAAAGTGAATCTTGCTCCATAAGGTCAGCCCCTAACCAACAAGTCCTCAAAACCAATCAGCCTGAGGGTCAGGTCCTCTCATTAATGTGAAAACAGCAACCACAACGTCAACTACCATTAGAGGACATGCACAACTTATACAAGGGACAAACCTGAAGCACACCGGTTCGGGTGACTAGGGAGATTGTGCCACTGGGACCCTTAGGACACCTACTACAGAAGTCCAATCTATTAATACTGAGAGACAAAGCAGCTCTACCTAATACATAGAAACACAAGGAGGCAGCCAAAATAGGAGATAAAGAAAAGTGCCATAAATGAAAGAGCAGAACAAAGTTCCAGGAAAAGAACACAACAAAGTGAAAACGAGCAATGTATAAGGTGCAGAGTTCAAAACACTGGTTAAACAGGTGCTCGATGATCTTAGGGGAAGAGTAGATAAACTCAGTGTGAACTTTAATAAAGAGATAGAAAACAAAGAGGAACCAGGAAGAAATAAAAAATACAATTAGTGAAATAAAGAATACCTTAGGAGGAATTAATAGTAGAGTAGAAGAAGCAGAGGATTGATTCAGCGATTTAGAAAATAAGGCAGCAGAAAACACCCACTCAGCACAGCATCAAGAAAAAAAGAATTCAACAAAATGAAGATAGTTTAAGGGACCTCTGGAACAACATCAAGAATACCAACATTCATATCATAAGAGTACTAGGAGAAGAGAGCAAGAATTTGAATATCTATTTGAAGAAATAAGAATGGAAACTTCCCTAATCTGGCAAAGGAAAAAGGCATACAAGCCCAGGAAGAAGAGAATCCCAAACAAGATAAACCCAAAGAAGCCCACATCAAGGTACATCAGAATTAATTAAAATGCCAAAAGTTAAAGACAAAGAAATATTAAAAGCAGCAAGAGAAAAGCAATTAGTTACCTACAAGGGAGCTCCCATATGACCATCAGCTGATTTCTCAACATAAACCTTGCAGACTAGAAGGGATTCGCAAGATATATTCAAAGTGATGAAAAGAAGGGACATAACCCAAGATTCCTCTACCCAGCAAAGCTATCATTTAGAATTGAAGGACAGATAAAAAGTTTCCCAGACAAGAAAAAGCTAAAAGAATTCATCACCACCAAGCTAGTATTACAGAAAATGTTGGAGGAACTTCTTTAAGAAGAAGAAACAAAAAAAAAGATAAAAAATATGAATAATAAAATGGCAGTAACTACATGTCTATCAACAATTACTTTAAACGTAAATGGATTAAGTGCTCCAATCAAAAGACATAGGGCAGCCAAATGAATTAGAAAACAAGACCCTTACATATGCTGCCTACAAGAGACACACTTCAGATTGAAAAACACACAAAATGAAAATAAAGGGATGGAAAAAGATGTTTTATGAAATGGAAACAAACAAACAAAAAGCAGGGGTAGCAATACTTATATCAGACAAAATAGACTTTAAAATAAAGGCTATAACAAGAGACACAGCAGAAAAAAAACAGTAATCCTACTTCTGGGTATTTATCCAAAGTAATCCAAAACACTACATGCGCATTCATATGTTAATGCAACATTATTTACAATAGCCAAGATATGGAAGAAACTTAAAAATCCATCAATAGATGAATGGATAAAGAAGAAGTGGTACATATATACACTGGAATATTGCTCAGTCATAAAAAAGAAAGAAATCTTGCCATCTGCAATAATATGGATAGGCCTAGAGAGTATTATGCTAAGTGAAATAAGTCAGACAGAGAAAGACAAATGCCATATGATTTCACTTACATGTGGAATCTAAAAAGATAAACAAACAAACAAAGGAGAAACAAACTCACAGATACAGAGAACCCTTTGATGGTTGCCAGATGGGAAGGGGGTTGCGGGGACATTTGAAAAAGAGGAAGAGATTAAGAAGTACAAATTAGTAGTTACAAAATAGTGATGGACACATAAAGTATAGCATAAGAAATATAGTCAATAATATTGTAATAACTATTAACATTGTCAAATGGGCACTAGATTTATCAGGGTGATTGCTTCATAAGTTATAAGTTATATAAAGTCTAAAATCACTATGTTGCATACCTGGAACTAATATAATATTGTATGCCAACTGTAATTAAAAAATAAAAAATATTAAAAACAAAAAGAAAAAAGTACAAACTTTCAGTTATAAAATAAATAAGTAGTGCAGATTTCATGTACAGTATGGTGATTACAGTTAATACTGTATTGCATATTTAAAAGTTGCTAAATGAGTAGATCTTAAAAATTTTCATCATAAGAAAATTTTTTTTTATAATATGTATATTGAAGGATGTTAACTAGATTTATTGTGGTGATCATTTTGCAATATATACCAATATCAAATCATTATGCTTTACACCTGAAACTAATATAATGTTATATGTCAATATCTCAGTTTAAAAACCCAAAGCAAATAGTGTCTCTGGAATGATAAAAATGGCCATATCATATGCAAATTGTTTAGCTATGGATGAACATCTTTCTTCTGTCCCTTTGGGAGAGGGACAATTTGTAATCATCTCTGGTGGCTTCTGATCATTTGAAGAGTATTCTAAGAAAATTGTCACAATGCATCTCTAAAGTATGATAGTTTGTAAAAAATTCTCTTGACTTTTAATAATGGTGGCTTGCTGTCTTGCATTCTTTTGTTTTGTTTTGTTTTGTTTTGTTTTATTAAGCAGAATGAAATAGAGTGTATGGGAGATGTCTGATGCTGGATATTCCCTGGATTGTGCTGTGTGTGTTAATGGTATTGACTGACTTTGAACAGAAGAAATCACTTTTCTCACTGGTCTATTGCAGGGGCTTCCTTTCTGGTCTCCAAATTTCACTTTTGATTCCTCCACACAGCAGCCCAACTGATATTTCCAAAATGCAAATCCGATCATATCGCCCCTTTGCCTAAAATCTTCAGAGTGCCTTCCTGCCACCTTCTGAAAACATCCAAATTCCTTGGTTATCATGGCTCCACTCTGACCCTCCAGCCTTATTTCTCACTACTTCTAAACTTTTTTCCTAAGTTCTGATCATTCTGAAATACTTCTCTTTGCCCAAATGGGTCATATTCTCTTAAGTTTCTGCAATTTTTCAAGACCTCCCTCTGCCTAAAACTCTCTCTACTTTCTTCTCTTAATTCCTGCCTGCCATTATGTACTTGGCACAGCTCTGCTTATGTGATTTCCAACCTCCTCGGTTCTCAATGCTACCTGAGTTCTTAGCACACAGGGGATTCTCCATATTGGTTTGGTGGCAGAATTAATAAATGGATGAGCATACAAACCAATTTTTTTCCCATTGCTGCACCTCGTTATATAGTCCCTGGGTGTCCATTACCCCAAAATCTCCAGCAACTCTTACCTTCAATGAGGTCAATATATGGAGAAAGAATAAAAGAAACAAGGTGTTGATGGAAGAAAGATAGAAAGGGAGACAGAAAAGAAATATAAAGTTTCTACTCATTTAATAACCAGGTCCTCCTTTCATCTCTGGGCAATATTTGTTCCCAACGTTGATCTCTGCCAAGTCTCAACAATTTAGCCTTTCTCTTGCTTTTACTCTCTCACCAGGGATTGTTACCCACAGAAGCATCAGGGACTGCTTTTCTACTGCCTTTGACTGAAGTATCTACATACACATCCCTTACTTTCTGTCCTAATTATCCAGAGACATAAACAGAAGATGACTAAGAGACTAGAAAGAGAAATCACAAGTGTATAAAAAGTCGCAAAGGATTTATTGTTACACGGCTGTTCTTCCAGGATTATAAATGAAGATATTCATCGTCTTCCAATTCCCTTCCTGGAAGTCCCTCAACATTCATATTCTCAGCCTTTTTACTTGCATTTGAAACTGCTAAATACTTTTCATTCTTTTATGAGAACACTGCTTCCTTTGCACTCTCCCTTCAAATACTTGAAGATCCACTTTCCAGGAGAGAGCAATAGCAGGAAAGTGAATAAAGTCACCCATTCTTTCACTTCCGGTTACAGGACCCACAGGACCTGGAAAGGAGAGAGCCAGAGAGAGGTAGACACTGGACAAATGCTCCCTCTCTCCATCTTCCCAGTGCTATTCTAAGCAATACCTCATGTCTGACCCTCATCCTTTTGGGCTCACATGTAACATCCGATGCAATTTCTCTATGCTTGCAAGTACAGCAGGTCTCCCAATAATATTGTTTCATTCAATATTGTTTTGTTATAACTTTGATGAAATGCTGTAGGAACTTAACTGTTATTTGTATCAGTTAGATTATCCTATTGTAAAATGAGTTTTATTATATGTCATTTCTCTACAGTTCCAAGAACCTACCAAGGATATTAAGTGAGAACTTACTGTATTTCATGAGCATCATGGAGGATAATATTTAAAATTCCTTTTCATGACCTTTGCTGATTTGAGAAATGGTTAAAGAAAGGTCAGCCTCTGAAGCTGGAATATGTTCTTAGATGCATATTGCTTCCTCTGACAAAGAGATGTACAGTCCATGCAGACCTTCCAGGTTTAGGCAGTAAGTGTGTTTGACAAAGGTCAGAAGGTAATTATTTGTCCAGAGAGATGATTTTATTTCTAGGATAGTCAAATATTCCTTCCTCAAGCCAAATAAAAGATTGAGATAATGAAAGATATTCAATAAAAAATAATAGACATGAAGGAGAAAAACTAATGAGAATCAATCTTGTTCCAATGGACAAGGTGGTCTGGATGCTGCAGGGGTTGTTCTTAGGTTCTTGAAATTCAAATCTACTGCAATAATTTTTTTATAAAGTGCTACCTGGAGTTGCAGAAGCAGCTGAATTATGATTCAAATGGGTCACGAAATAGGTAATAATATTTATCTTAAAAGTTACTCACACATTAGAAACCTTTTACCTTAGGACTAGAAACTAGAAATTAAAATTGGAAGATACAGCCATTTATCACACTTTCCTATTTACCCATGCATCAAATAAATATGTCCTATTCTTTTTCTTATATTTAATGTTAGTGGGAAATTTTCTTGAGCCATGCCAGAAGTAGAATTGAACGAGGCTGTTTGTCAGTCTCTGAAAAACTCCTGGAAGCCACTCTGCACAAAGGGCTTCTTTGGGACAAGCTAAGAGTTAGGTATGGTTTTTGACCTCTGGGAGCCCACCTTCCAGAGATGGATGCACAAACCAGTATCGTAATACTGGTTAGTTAAATGCTAAGATAAAGGCAGCCTGTAGAATGGGGTACTGAGAGGACCCTCGAATCCTACTTGGAGGAATGGAGCCAGAGAAGGGTTCCTGGAGGAAGTGCTCCCCGGGCAAGGAGTTCTATAGGTGGATAATTGAGCAGGAGCTTTTCTGGCATAGAAGAGAGCAAGGTCAAAGGCACATAAGCAAGAACCAGCACGGGACAGAGTGCTTCTAGCAATTTGCTGAAGCACAAAGATGGGAACAGTGAAGAATGAGGTTGGAGAGGTGATCAAATCTCTGGGAACCTTGAAAAGAATAATGAAAAAGAATGGAGGCTGTGGAGGAATCACAACCAAAGGAGTGACATGATTTGTCTCACAATTTTCCCTGGTGTCTAGAGTGAAAGATGGATTTCAAGCAGGCAAAACTAAGGGCAAAGGGAATGGGGTGGGGAATTCTCACATCATTAGAGTTGAAGGACCAAGGCACTTGTTTTAGGGAAGAGGAACAAAGGCCAAGAGAGGTGAAGAAATAACTCTGATCTTGTTAATGATCCCATGTCCCTACTTATCCTTAAGACCTGACACCCAAGTGGAATCAAGGGTCAGTATAGGAAAGGGACATGCGAGTTTTAATGTTCCCAGAATGTTCCCAGAGCAAAAGAGTAGGCTGTCAATCAGGGACTAGATTTTGGACTTTCCCACTCCTTTACTTTCCCTCTTTAACCCCCATCCCAGTCTTCAAATGCTGTGGGCTTAGATACCAGGGAACTCAGATCCTTCTCTCTTGAAGGTCTTTAATAAGAAAGATGGATAAGGGTGCAGAAGAAGGGGGAAGGACAGATTCTTTTTGAGAAATAGGAGATGTTCCCAAGCAAATGAGAGGGGCAAAGAATTTAAAGATTTTTCTAGGCTGAGTGAAGATAGAGGCTCTGGAGTTCTTAAGCCAGGTAACAAGAGAAAAGAGTAAGAAGGGCTCAAGACTTCAATGTGAAGAACCTAAAGCTCTATCAGCACCTGGGAGCATCCATTTGTACACCTCAGACTGGTAACTGTAGCACTGCACAGTGTGATTCTGAGAAGTACTTTGGTGTCAGAGTGGACTTGGGGTTAGCCTCTTTATTTCCCATTCCATAATCTCCATCAACCATCCAACCAAATACAACTGAAGTAAAAGCTCACTATGCAATGGCAACTTCAAATAAGGAGTCTAGCCATTCACTTTCCTATGCAGTTAACCTCTAGAGTTCATTCTACAGCATAAGATTTCCTCTGCTCTGTGCTTAACAATAGTCAATACCCTCTTCACCAAACCACTTTTTCCCCCTATTTCCCGCAACACTTACTGAGCTTTGCAGGCTTGGCAATGTGGGCCCACCAGAGAGGCCAACACTCCTGAATCTTATTCTCTCACAAAAAGGGGGTGATGAAGAAGGAATTTTTGTCCCCCAAAAGAGCAAGGATACAGAGCCAGGCATGTGGTATAGGGCCTGCATAGTTTCTCCTGGAAAAGGCCGGAGTGTCTTAAGTCTGGCACACGAGAGCCTAGGTGACTATAAGTTGTGTTTCAGGTTTTGTGACCCTGGAAGTGGAATCCCCTCTGAAGCTTGTTAGATTAATTGATCAATGGATCTTTGATTCCCTGGCCAGTTTAACTCCTCAAGGGCAGGGATCACAAAGGAAGGGATCTCTGACCTGCCAACTCCTTATCCCTGAGAGACTAACGGTGGGGCCAGCTTCAATTCCTTTCTCTGGATCCCTTTCTTCTGAGAAGAATCACTCTAGTTTCCTTTGGATCTCCTCTTGGGGATAAGTGTCATCATTTTCTGACTTGTAGTTTCCTCATTGGATAGATGGCTGTGTAGCAAAGGGTCCCAGGATTCACGAGGGTAATGGGCCTTGAACATTAGCTTGCACCAGGTGACCTTAAAGATTTGTTAGAGCAGATTTCTGAGTCCCATCCCCCGATGTCTGTCTTAGTAGATCTCAGTTTGGATCTGATAATTAGGATTTTTCACGAGTTCCAAATTTCGCTTGTCCCTACGACAGCCCATTGAGAACCATTGCCCTGAGATAATGTTTCATAATTTAAGCTTTTTAAAACTATCAGCTGAGGCTCTTATTAATACAGAACTTCTCAGACTTTCTTATCCTAGACTCACCTGGTCAACATCTCTGGGAAGAGAGCTTGAGAATCTGCTTTTAAAAGAAAATTACAATGGTTTTACTTAATTTTATTTTTACTTTTATTTTTATTATGGATAGATTATATATAGATATATGCCATTTTAACTATTTTAAGTTTTGTGGCATTAAGTATATTCACAACACCATGCAACCACCACCATTATACATTTCCAGAACCTTTTCATCATCTCAAACAGAAGCTCTATACCCATTAAACAACAACTTCCCATTCTCTCTTCCCCCTGCCCCTGGAAACCTCTATTCTACTTTCTATCCCTACGAATTTGCCTACTTTAGGTGCCTCATGTAAGTGGACTAATATAATATTTATCCTTTTGTGTCTGGCTTATCTCAGTTAGCATATTTTTAAATTACAACCATGTTGCACATGTATCAGAATTTCATTCCTTTAAAAGGTTGAATAATGGAGCATTGGAGATTTTGCTTCCTGGCATATGTTGTCAGTCTGGCACAAACAAATTTTGTAAAAACTCAAAAATAAATAAAAATAAAACATAAAAAGGCTGAATAATATTCCATTGTAGGCATGTCTATATTCCATTTTGTTTATCTACTCATCTGTTGATGGATACTTCGATTATTTCTGTATTTTGGTTATTGTGATTAATGCTACTATAAACATTGGTCTGCAAGAACCTATTTGAGTTCCTGATTTTAATTCTTTTGGGTATATACCTAGACATGATGGATGCTGAGAATCTACTTTTAAAAGCATACCAAGTGATTAGACATTTGAGGAAACACTGTCTTCGGACATCAAACAATAAATCCTAGAAAAACCCAATGACCTCTGTTCTGCACTTTGGGAGTCCTTCAGAGAAAACTGAAGAAACAATGTGTCAGGATGTTGAATTAGTGTATCTGAAAGATTTTATAGGGGCTTTGTATTGGGATGCCATTAATTAAGTAATCAATCAATCAATCAAATCTTTACTGACTGTTTTAGGTCAAATATAGTGTAAGATTCCAGTGATAAATGGTAAACAAGACACCAGATAAAAATTTTACCATAAAATAAAAAAAAAGATCACTGGCTAATTTCTTGAGAGAGAGGCAGACATGTTTTCCAAAGAATAATTTAGGTTAAAATGGCAACTTCCTTAGTAGATGTCAGACAAATGTTTTTTTCTTAAAAGAACCCTCATACACAGCTGGGACTGCAAATTGGTACAGCCACTATGGAAAATGGTATGGAGATTCCTCAAAAAAACTAAATTGATCTACCATATGATCCAGCAATTCCTCTACTGTATATTTACCCCAAAGACTTGAAAACTCATATCCAAAAAGGTATTTGCACATTAATGTTCATAGCAGCATTATTCATGGTAGCCAGGACATGGAAGTAACCATAATGTCCTACAATAGATGATTGGATAAAGAAGCTGTGGTACATACATACAATGGAATATTACTTACTCAGCCGTAAGAAGAGATGAAATACTGCCATTTGCAACAACATGGATGGACCTTGAAATAATCATATTAAGTGAAATAAGCCAGATATAAAAGGTTGAAAATCACATGATATCACTTATATGTGGAATATAAATTTAAAAGCAATGAACAAGACAAACAAACAGAGACTCATGTACATGGACAATGGACTAGGGATTACCAGAGGGGAGAGGAGAGAGGGAAAAATAAAATGTTAAAAAATTAAAATAAAAAAGAAAATAAGAAAGGAAGGAAGGAAGGAAGGAAGGAAAGAAGGAAGAGATGAAATACTGTCGTTTGTGACAACACGAACGAACCTCAAGATAATCATGCTAAGCAAAATAAGCCAGACAGAAAAAGCTGAAAATCACATGATATCACTTATATGTGGGATATAAACCTAAAAGCAACAAACAAACAGGACAAACAGAAACTCATGGTCATGGACAATAGACTATTGGTTACCAGAGGGTGGGGAGGTAAATGGGTAAAAGGGGTCAAATATGTGGTAACAGAAAGAAATCTAACTATGAGTGGTGAACATATAATGGTGAACATATAATGCTATGTATGTATATGTATGTATAGCATATGTATGTATATATATATACGTATACACACACACACAAACACACACACGCACACACACACACACACACATATATATATGCCTTTCTGTTCAATTGTACACCTGAAAGTTATTGGATTTCATTAACCAATGTCACCATAATAAAAATAAATTAATTTAAAAAATGTTTTCTCTATTAAATCACATTAATATTCCAAAATTGAGCAAAAAATATATATTTATGGTAGGCTTTAAAGGGAGAGAAGAGACAGTACAATGGGAGAAAGAAAACAGGCAAATATCACAGATATCTGAGACATTCAGGGATGTCCAAATAATTCTCTCAGAAGCTCAGGACATGTGTTATCTTCAAATAATAAACCACCAGGATAAGAGCAGATATCTCGGTGTTGAGGAAACAGAGGCATAAGTTTACTAAAAAGAAAATTATACCCCATTGGTCACATAGCCAAAACCAGGTTATGTAAACCAATTGCACACCATCAATTATAAATTTTCAATGAACTTATAGTTAATCTGATACAAGGGGCGTCTGAGGGTGCTTTTGTACTTAAACAGCACATTATAAATTATTACGTAGCTATATTTTATATCTATCTTGGATAAGAGTAAGTATCATCATTCCAAATGACCCTGGAAATAGGCTTAGAGAGATTAAAGACCAGTTGCAAATTAATACTTTCATTAGATGCCAGCCAATAGGGAAGTAACTAAATAAAGCACGGAAATTCATACTATGGAATTCTATGTGACACACTGAATAGGAAAAACAGCAAAAACAATATAATCAATATAGTTCTATCTTTTTAAAAATCACAATACATCACCATATTGTATGGGATTATATTAATCATATTGTTTTGCTGTTTTTCCTTATCAGTGTGCTGCATAGGAAATGTATGGAGATGGAAGGAGATTTGATGAATAGTGAACACACAATGCAATATACAGATGATGTATAATTTAATTATACAGTTGAAACCTATATAATTTTATCAACCAATGTCACCCCACTAAATTTAATTTAAAAAATTATAATAAAAAATTACAGTTTCTGTGGTTACATATTTATCTGTGTGAAAAGATAGAAAATGTTTTCAAGCTACATGAAGGATGGCTACCCTGAACACTCCTCCCTACAGCAGATAGAAGCTTTGGTAAGTATAACTAGTGCCAGGAGGTGGGTAGGTTGCACAGTATATGAGACAGAGGAACTATTTGTTTTCTGTCTCTCCTCAAGAGTTTGACCTCTTAGGATTGGGCAGAGAGAAGAGGTGAACTGGATGTCCTGAATTGTGAAGGTTATATCTTTCTCTGATGCAATGCCCTAGGAAGGTGAGGTCCATCAGTAGGGAGGTGAGTAATTGATGCCTGTTGGGACTAGAATGAAGCCAAGCCCTGTGGCCTTGGGGACAATTGCAAGGACACTGGCAGAGAAGGAGTGTGGATGCAGATGAACCACAGTGGGGAACATAATATCCAGAAAAATGGGCTGCCATGTGCTTCATGGATAGAAGACAAGGACAGTGGAATCTGGTGACTGCCTTGTAGAACAGATGAAAGATTTATCAACCTCTTCCTTCCTTTCTGTCTCCTCTTATGTCTTACCAGTTTAAGAGTTACTTATGCACACTGTGATTCTCCATGTACCTCCCTCAGTAAAACCATATAGACTCCAACTGTGGCTGTTTTAAACCATGGCCCCCAAATTCTTTGGTATTCTTCTCATGAGAGTGCAGTCCACATTCCCTGTCTTGAATCTTAACCTGTGATGCTATTTTTGAATCACAGTTGAATTTACTACCTCTGTAAGCTTTCAATAAGTTATCCAGTCTCTCAAAACTTGAGTTTCTTAACTGTAAAATAGGGTCAATAATAATAACAATTTGCAGGATTTTTTAAAATTGAGGAATGGATAAGGTAATATCCAAGCTATTTATTTCCACATGCTACCATGTCGAATGGTACAAGTACAGGTCTCTTTCCTTACCTTTGTTGACTCTGTGCAACTCAATTTTGATTCTATCCAAGCAGTTTCTCCTCAATGAAGTGTTATGTTTGGGAATAGAGTCTGGCTAAGTCAGTTTTGAGAATCCACAGGGGCTACACTGTACTAGTCATTTTTATCCTTCTTATCATGTACCTCTTGTATTTCTTAGATATTGAGGAACACAAAAGCCCTCCCAGGTTTCATTGTCCATCACACTTTCCAGTGAATGCCAGTTGGCCATTTTGCATTTCTCCTGTTCCTCGGGTCCATCAAAAGTTGCCTTGTTACTACTTCTTATCCTTATTCTGGCAGGTCTTGTGGTTTGGGGTGGTTTGTCCTTGTTCGCTTATATTTTTGGGTTTGTGGAGACAGTTGTCAACCTAGTTTTGTTGTGAATGTTGTTCAGGGAATTTTAGTTTTGATATCAAGTTTTTCCATCTGTTTTTAAGTGGAGATTTGAAGACTGGTGGCCATTACAACTGTCTTCTGCAAGACAATTCTGCATAGTTTTTTTTTTTCTTCACTTTCACACACCTTGTGAGCAGAGACACAGACAGTTTTTGTTCCAGACATCTTTTCTGGATGTTTGTAGAGTGAACAGCCTGGGAAGATAAAAATAGTGTCTCTCCAGAGCAGAGAGAAAATTTGTTTGTTGCTCAAGATATTAAAGATAAAGTCTCCTTCTTGGGGCAAAAGTTGAACAGGTATGTTTGTGGCCCCTTTAAAAGTTGTGGTTTCCTAAGGTTGGTTTCCTCAGCTATGACAAATGCACTTCATACACAGTGTCCATTTGGCCTGTTTTGTATCACTCCCATGGACTTAAAGGGAAAGGGAAACTAATGAAGACATGAAGTTCATGTACCTTTTGGGGAATAATAAAGTTCTTTGACTCTAACTGAGAAGTCTTGTGACTTCTGCTGGCATCCATGATACATATCAGGCTGACTTGTTAGCTTAAAAGCAGGGTTAAATATTAACTCTGTCACAGTTCTTGAGACCTTCTCCAAACCCCCCATATGACTTATTTAAATAGATATAGTAACTTTACCTCTAAATTAGTCACAATACTAGTCTTTACCATTCAACTTATCAACATAGGGCTGTGATGCAAATAAAGTAATGTGTGCAATGTTCTTAGTATGATTCCTATAATTATTAACTATTATCATCTCAGTTGTCTTATCTCACTATGCCCTACTTTGTCAATATCCCTGTTACATCACGGTAGTCATCAATAGAACTTTGATCACTATCCAAGGACAGCATGTATATTACTTCCTTTAATCTCCATGCAGCACTTTTATATAATTAAAATACCAACGGCAGACTTTCAGAAACCTCCTAGTGGGATTATGTCGATTCAGTTCAGGTTGTGGGAAACACAAGTGGACTAAAATGATAAAAACACACAAAAAAAATATAATAGAAGAATTAAATTTAAGTGTTGAATGAGGAAGTATAGTCTAATATTAAAATTAATGGAATTAGAGTTGGGGACAGGTCAAGATGGTGTAGAAGATAAATGTTGTGCATGCTTCCTCTTGGGACCAGACCAAAATTATAATAAAACACAGAACAACCATCACTGAGAGTCACCTGAGGTCTGGCTGAACAGAAGCCCTACAACTAGGGACAAATATAACAGGTCACCTCAAAATTGATAGGAGAAGTGGTGACACAAAAAGGCCTAGTCTCACAACCACATGTGGTAGTTGAGAATCAAGAAGGTTAAATTGGCTATAGAGGCACCTCCCCAACTTGAGGAGCAAGGGATCCTTGCCCCACACTGGGCTCCCTGGCCTAGGGTTCAAGTGCTGAGAAGAGAATTCCCAACAACTCTGGCTGTGAAAACCATTGGAGATTGTATCTGACTAAGATGGAGGGCTGCGGGAGTTGCACACTTTCCTCTTAAATGGCCTGTGCCTGGACTTAGTCCCTGATGGACTCACTAGCTCTGATCTCCAGCACAGGGGCAGCTGTTCAAGAACCATCAAGGACATACAGAAAGACACTGAGTTGTCGAGCTTCAGCATGAGAGCTAGAGAGGCAGCTTTTTCCCAGACAGAGTGCTGGCAGCATCCAAAGTTTCTTTTTGTGCCCTTCCTCTTCCCAGGATGGGGATGTAGGCAGCTGCCATATCTGAGTGTCCATAAATCTGGATAACACAGGTTGCCCCACCCAGGTGATTTCTTGAGACCTTACCTCTCCCAACTTGTGAGCCCAAGCCACTTCCAGTGGTTTATTCAAATGGCCTGTCTAGGCTTTTGCAGTGGACTTTCATAAAATCTCTCAAAGGATAGCAAAACCCAAAGAAGCACCATCTGGCCTCGGTGTGTCCCAAACCTCTTATTGAGCAGTTCCAAGCCCCACACTAGTGGCAGACAGCTTCAGTTCCTGGCTTGGTTTCTCAAGGCACCTATAAGCCCAGCATGGGTGGCAGCCATCTGTGGATTTCTTGGTGATTCTTGCCAGGTGGTCTCAGAGGTACACAGGCTGTGGCTGAACTTGGCCTGCAGCTGAACATCTCCCAGGAGGCCCTTGGGTTGGCACACTCAGTGGTCTGCTTTGATCAATGGCAGAGCCAGATCACCACCCAGGGTTGCATCTGAGGAGGACACACCCTAAGGGCAAACTGGGCAGATGCCAGAGTACTGCTAAGTGAATCCTGCTCCATAGGGTCAGCCCCTCACAAGCCAGTCCTCACAACCAACCAGCTCAAGGTCAATCCCTACTATTGGTGTGCAAACAGCAACCAAGGCTCAACTATAACAGGAGGGTACACACGACCCATATAAGGGACACGCTTTGAGAACCTCACTCAGGTGACCAGGGAAAATGTGCCACTGGGCTCTATAAGACACCTACAATATAAAGCCACTTTACTAAGACCAGGAGACTTAGGAGTCCCACCTAATACATAGAAACAGACACAGGAAGGCAGACAAAATGGAGAGACAAAGAAATGTATCCCACATGAAAGAGCAGAACAAAGCTCCAGAAAAAGAACTCAACAAAATGGAGAAGAGCAATTTACTAAATGCAGAGTTCAAAACACTGGTTATAAGAATGCTCAATGAACCTAAGGTAAGAGTAGATGAACTTAGTGAGAACTTTAACGAAAAGATAGCATAAAATGTAGATGGAAAACATGAAATGGAGCCAGCCAGAAATGAAGACTACAACGTCTAATATAAAAAGTAAATTAGAGAGAATCAACAGAGTGGATGAAATGGAGGATTGAGTAAGTGATTTAAAGAACAGGGTAGCAGAACAGCAACAAGAAAACAAAATCTAAAAAAATGAAGATAGTTTAAGGAGTCTCTGGGACAATATCAAACATAATGATATTTGCATTATAAGGGTACCAGAAGGAGAAGAGTGAAAGCAAGAAAATGAAAACCTATATTTCATCATGATGGAAAACTTTTCTAACTTGGTGAAGGAAATAGACATACAAGCCCAGGAAGTACAGAGAATCCCAAACAAGTTGAACCCAAAGCGACCCACACCAAAGCATATCATAATTAAAATGCCAAAGGTTAAAGACAAAGAAGTCTTAAAAGCAGCAAGAGAAAAGCAATTAGTTACCTAAAAGGGATCTCTCATAAGACTGTCAGCTGATTTCTCAACACAAATTTTGCTGGCCAGAAGGGTTTGGCGCAAAACACTCAAACCAATGAAAGGCAAAAACCTACAACAAAGACTTCTCTACCCAGCAAAGCTATCATTTAGAATTGAAGGACAGATGAAGAGCTTCCCAAACAAGAAAAAGCTAAAGGAGTTCATCACCACCAAGCCGGTATTACAGGAAATGTTGGAGGGACTTATTCAAGAAAAAAAAAAAATGCAAGCAGAAAAAAATGTTGTAGATGATAGAGGCTCTGTTCATTCCTCTGGTGACCATATCAAAGTTGTGATGGAAATAAGGAGCAGTAGCAAGGAAAAAGGGATCTAGAGGAACAAGCCATACAACTAGGGAGAAGTCCAAGAAAGCACCCTACAACGGCAGGAGGTAGGACAGGGCGAGGATGCGGGACTGCCTAGTCCCGAGCGACTGAATGAGACGGAGGCTGTGGCAGCAGCAAACCCCTCTTAAGGAGGCTGCGACCATGAGTGGATTTTCACAGTGATGGACCTGCTCTCTCTGAGCACCAGTGCTGATTCAGCTGTGCATAGGGGTCACCAGGGACTTACAGGGAGCCATTGTCGGAGTTGAGGGTCAAAGCAAGATTCACCTATACAGGGTGCCGACAGTATCCATTGTTCTCTGCTGAGCCCTTCCTACTCCCAGTGCGCAGACACAGCACCACCATAGCCTTGATGTCATCAAACTGGATAACAGTGGTCGCTCCGCCCAGAGGATTCCCTGAAACTCTGCCTCTCCCAACTCACAGCCCCACTCAAGCCACATCCAGGTGTATCCCCAGTGAGTCAGGTACTCCTTGCAGAGACTCACACTGGAGGCAGCTGGCCTCAGCATCTGTGGATTGCTTGCTGAATCTTAACAGGTGGCCCCAGAGGGGTAGAGCCTTGGGATAAGTTTGGCCTGCAACTGAATCCCTCTCAGGACTGTGCCACTGGACACCTACTTCACAAATCCACACAAATAAGACCGAGAAAATTAGGAGCTTTGCCTAGTACATAGAACCAGACACAGAAAGGCAGCCAAAATGGGAAGACAAAGAAGCAGAAACCACATGAGAGAATAGAATAGAGATCCAGAAATATTGGAGTCAAGTAATTTAACAGATGCAGAGTTCAAAACACTGGTTATAAAGATGCTCAATGAACTTTTGGGAAGTGTAGATAAATTCAGTGAGGACTTCAACAAAGAGATAAAAAAACGTAAAAATGGAAATGGAAATTATAAAAGGGAACCAGTCTGAAATGAAGAACACATTATTTGAAATGAGAAGTATATTAAATGGAATAAACAACAACAACAAAAATAAACAAAGTGAATAAAGAAGAGGATCAAATGCCCTATCAAGAATACAGGAAAGCCAATCAGGACACTCAATCAGAATAGCAAGAAAAAAAGATGCCAAGTCTATAAAAAAATTTTAAGGAGGATATAAGGCACCATAAAGGCTCCAAATGTCCATCTTATCGGCATAACCGAGGAAAATCAAGATGTTGAACAGCTGCTTGAAGAAATAATGATGGAAAACTTTTCTAACCTAGTGAAGGAAATGGACATGAAACCCCAGGAAGCTCAGAGAATTAAAAAAATTAGGGATCCAAAGAGGCCCATCTAATTAAAATGCCAAAAAATTAGGGATCCAAAGAGGCCCATCTAATTAAAATGCCTAAGGTAAAATATAAAGAAAGAATATTAAAAGCAGCAAGAGGAAAACAAATAATTACCTACAAGGGAACACCCATAAGACTGGCACCTGATTTCTCAAAAGAAACTATGCGGGACAAAAGGGCTTGGCACAACATATTGGACATTATGAACACCCAGAATCAACAACCAAGAATACTTTATCCAGCAAAGCTATCATTTAGAATTGAAGGACAGATAAAGAGCTTCTCAGACAAAAATAAGCTAAAGGAATTTATCACCACCAAGCTAGTATTACAGGAAATGTTGGAGGGACTTCTTTAAGAAGAAAAAACATGTATCAAAAACAAGAATAAAGAATGGTAACAACTACATTCCTATCCATAAGAACCTTAAATGGAAAAGAATTAAGTGCACCAACCAAAAGATAGAGTGGCTGAAAGGATAAGAAAACAAGACTCCTACATATGAAAAGGAAGGGGATGGAAAAAGATATTGCTTTGAGGGACCTAGAAAGTGTTTAAGTCAGACAGAGAAAGATAAACAGTATATGACTTCACTTTTATGAGGAATCAAAGGAATAAAAAGAACAAACTAATGAAAAACAGACTCACAAATATAGTAGACAATTTGGTGTCGGACAGAGGGTAGGGGGTTTGGGGTCTGGGAAAATGGGGTGAAGGGCTAAAGAAGTACAAATTATTAGCTGATGGATGGTCACGGGGATGGGGTGCACGGCATACAGAATGCAGTTAGCATTAGTCCATTGGTTAGGTGGAGGGTCAAGGGAGGGAGGGTGCAATTGGAGGAATTGTTCTATGAACTATGTAGATGTCTAACCAATGTACTGTATACTTCAAACTAAATGAAAAATTTTTTAAATTAAAAAAAAAAGAAAAATATATCGAAACTATGAATAAAGAATGGCAGTAACTATGTTTCTATCAACAAGTACTTCAAATGAAAAAGAATGAAATGCTCCAATCAAAAGATACGGTGGCTGAATAGATAAGAAAACAAGACCTCCCTTACATATGCTGACTATGAGGGACTTATTTTAGAATAAAAGACATACACAGATGGAAAGTAAAGGGATGGAAAAATATTTCATAGTCCTAGAAAGTATTATGCTGAGTGGACTAAGTCAGATTAAGACAAACACTATATAACTTCACGTTCATCTAAAGAACAAAATAAACAACAACAAAACAACAAAAGAAAAACAAACTTACAGATACAGAGAATATTTTGAGGGTTATCAGTTGGGAGGGAGATGGAGGGAGACTGGTGAAAAAGGAGGAAGGGATTAAAAAGTACAAATTGGTAGTTACAAAATAGTCACGGAGATATATAGTATAAGGAATATATTCAATAATATTCCAGTAATTATGTATAGTGTCAGAGGGGTACTGGATTTATTGGAGTGATCACTTTGTATCTAATCACTACGTTGTACACCAAAAACAAACATAATGTTGTATGCCAAATAAAATCAAAAAATAAAATCATTTGAACGTTTTTAATGAATTGAAAATTAATTATTTAAAAATTAATGAAATTAATTTCTGAGAAGATTGATAGATTGAACTGTAAAAAGTACAAAATGCTCATGTGTCAAAGCATCATAATAAAAAGGCAAATTTGAGATTTGATAATAGTTTACATTTTTATATAAGTAAAAGTGTTAAGTTCTCTAATAACTAGTGTTGAAAATATTGATATTAAACTGGGCAAAGTTTATGAACATCTAGTTCATAAAAGACATAGGGAAAATGTTCAGACTGCCTAATAATCAAAGAGGTTTAAAACAGAATATAAAAAGATGCAATATCCGTATATGAAATCAGTAAGAGTATTGAAATATAATATCTCCCTTTCTGGCCATAAAAGAATAAATACACACTCTTACTCTACTGTTGGAATATAACTAGTATAAAATTTCAGGATATAAAGATTTTATTAACTATATATACAGGAAAAATGTTGGAAGAAAAGAAATAAATTAATAATGATGGTTATTTTTTAATAGAATGATTAAGACTAACTGATTTTTACTTTTACTCTAAACAGGTTTTGTTTCCTTCCTAACTGTCACCACTGAATACTTTTAATCACCAGAAAAATATTTAATCTGTAAAAAGTTATAAATCTAATGTTAAGAAACATAAGAAAAATAATCGAAGTAAAATAGAAATCAATTAATTAAAAACCAGAGTCAATATATTATTCAATTGAACTATGCACCCATTAAAAAATTAACAGCTAGTGAAACTAAAGGCCTAGCAAGTTTTAATTTAGCACAAAATAGAAAGTAAATATAAACAGATGAATTTTTAAAAAGGTGTGTATAACAATCTTATTTAATCTTCAAAACCCTTCATACATACATAATTATATCTAAGATAAAATGTGAAAATATCAAGGAAATCAGACTTTTTTTGTCTTAGAAATTATAAATTTTTGTAAATGAGCAAGGAATTAGGAATGAATTAATAATATAGGAAGAAAGTACAACGTTGGTTAAAATCATGCTTAAATATATTTCTGTAGTGAGACAGTTCTATAATTTCAACTTTTCAATATTATTCAACCATGAGAAAAAAGGAAATCCTGCCATTTGCAGCAACACGGACGGAACTTGAGGACATTATGATAAATGAAACAAGTCAGAGAAAGACAAATATTGTCTGATCTTTTTTATGTATGGAATCTTAAAATACTCATGGAAACAGACAGGAGAATGGTGGTTACGAGGGGCTGCGGGACAGGGAAATTAGGGAATATTGCTGAAGGGCACAAACTTCCAGTTACGATGAATAAGTTCTGGGGATCTAATGTATAGCATGGTGACAATGGTTAATAATTGTGTACTGTACTGTATACTTGAAAGTTATTAAGAAACTGTATCTTAAGTGTTCTCGCCACAAAAAAAAAAATGTAATAATGAGAGGATGGTTGTGCTAACTAAACTTATTGTGGTACTCATGAATGCATTAAGAAATATCAGTTAATGAACATATTAGAATTGCTCTATGAACCATAAAGATTTAGTATCATTCTGATCATTGGAACAGATGCAAACATGAAAAAATAAAAGGGACATAAGCATTGTAAAGTAAAAAACAAATGTATTATTATTTGTAGATAAGACTTTGGAGGTTGAGAGCCCCAAATCCCAGCACATGCAGACTTGTGAGGGTCCTTCATCATCCATTTCAACTGCCATATGTATGTAGCAGTTTAAAAATTTTAGCCATGCATAAGATTCACCTGAATGGCTTATTACACACAGATGGCTGGGCCTGGCCCCAGAGTTTAGTGGATCTGACATAAAGGTTAAGAACCTGCATGCTTAACAAGCTCACAGGTGATGTGATGCTGCAGGACTGGAGACAGTGCTTTGAGAAACGCTTCTTGTGTCCTACGGTCTCTTGCTTAATAAAGTTTTTCCTCTACTGTTTATATCTCCTCTCCACTACCCCCACCGAGCCTTTACCAGGATACACTGGCTCTTTCACATGATATCATGGAAATGCCTGGTTGCCCTGGCTCTTTCTGCTATAGTGACTTTTCTCCAGAAAGTACAGGGAGATTCTCCACACAGGGAATTCATAACCTATACCTATGGGAGGCCCGAGAAGGATTGATCTGGGGACACTGGAAGGTCATTTAAACTTTCCAGTACCTTGGGGACTGAATTCTCAGACGACTTCATAAAATAAATTGTACTACTGACATTTTTCTCTTTAAACAATTAAGCTCCCTCGGGATAGAAGGAGAGTAACAGAAGCAAAACTTTCTGTCATTCCTGTTTCCCTGAAGATAGCTGTGGAGATGGAAAATTTTATTTCTTCCCATTATTTCTTCTTTATCTTGTACCTGTAAACACGTGCCATCAACAGACTAATTCCCCTGGAGATTAAAGACGTTCCTTTATTTTCCTTCAAAGATGTCTCCTAGGGCTTCTTAAGAATAAGTGCCCTATTCTTGCTTCACCTTCATGAGGTTTAATTTCAAAGCTAGGAGTTTAAGTCCCTGAGGAATGTGTTATTGTTGCAAAGAACCCAAGAGTGAGTACCCTCAGAATCCCATTGTAAAAAAAATGAAATGCCTGAAAATGGACTCTATATCAAGAAAGAGAATGCCACTACTACTGAAAAAGCAAGCATTTTGAATAGAAATATCCCTTAGAATTTATCGGGCACATGAGGTCACTGCAGCCCTCAGGGAGAGTAATTGTGATGGAGGTAGAATGACTCCAGATGAGTTCGCTGAAGACAGAATGAGCAGTGTGGGAACTGAAGTAACAACTACAGACCAGATCTCCAAAAGTTTGGAGCAACACTGAAAGGAGAGTGTGAGTCTAGGAGTGAGTTTCATTTTCACTAGAGGAAATGGGAATATGGAATGTTCTCATGATACTAGACATGATAACATTGCAGACATTGGAATATACAGAATAATAGAAAGATAAATGAATGTGTAGCTCCCTCAAAAGTTAGAAATGGATGAGATTGAAAGTTCCAGTGTGGGGCATTAAGAGGCAGTCATTAAAAAAATAATTATGTAAATAATTACTTAATTATAATTATTTAATCATATAATCGATTACAACTAAGTAATTACATTATACACAAAATTAATTACAATGGTTGTTGGTGTAAAAACTTTTAAACGTGATAAAAATTTTTGTAAGAGTTCATTCGAGTCAAAGTACAAATTAGTAGTTGATAGAGGGTCACGGCTATGGGTAGCATGGCATAGGGAATGCAGACAGCAGTAAGGTAATGGTTATATGTAGAGCTAGAGGGAATGTATTCAGGGAGATAATTTCATAAACAACATAAATGTCCAACCAGGATACTGCATACTTGAAACTAATAAAAAAAAAAATACTTAAATACAGTTTCTTTGAGCCAAACTGACAATTGCTGGGAAATGAGATCTCGAAAGTTCTACAGAGAAATGACGGTTTTGCAGTTCCTTTTCTACACTTGCAGTTCAAGAGGAAATGTAAGGAAGATTTTATGAAGGTGGAAAAAAGCAGGGTGGGCGAATTCTCTATGATTGGATGACAGGATAGTTAAAAAGATTACATGCTCCCTAGGGGGTGGTTATGCCTCTGAGATGTTCGAAAAAAGAAGATCCTTCCAGCATTTCAATGATGTGTTAACCTAAGTGAACCAGAAAAATGAACAGGGCTCACTTAAAGCAAAGACAATCCTCTTCCTAAAGAAGTTATGGGCCTAGGGTGTGACAAACAGCCAGGAACTGTCTAGTTAGGAATTTATGATCCAATCAGTCTGTAAGATTACTCTTGGTCACTGATTTATCATAGAGCCCTTTTCCTTTATAGGTGCTTAACATGATGGATGGTATCATGTCCAAGGAGAGGACACACAGGCTGCGGGGGCACTATAACTGAGAACTGAAGGATCATGGGTAGGATTCAGCCAAGCATCAGCTTGTCCTTCTAACTCCCAACTCTCTCAACAGGAACTTCTCCCTCTTTCTGTACAATTCCTTTATTTATGCTATCACCAGTGCAGACCAAGGAATGCCACACCAATATCTTTGCCCTCTGAGATAATAGCACCATAGTGTGTTCTATACGCCCTTCAACTCAACCTTTCCAAGATTAAACTGATGTTTTATCCTCCTTGAGTGTTGTTTCTCCTACTGTTCCAACTCCTTGAAGCTAACACCACCAACTCTGGAATTGTTTTACTCCAGGAGTTCTCAATCAGGTTGATTTTACCCACTCGTAGTGAAATTAGAAATGTCTGAAGAAATTTCTGGTTATCACAACTCGGTGTTGGCTTCCAGTGGGCAGTGGACAGGGATCTGTTAAACATCTTACAGTACATAGCACAGTTCCCTGCGACAAATTATACGGACCAAAAAATGTCAATATTGTGAAGGTTGAGAAACCTGCTCTAGGCTGTTGAGGAATAATATTAAATGTTTTATCTAAAATATCCCAATCATTCTCTATTATCTTACAATGATATTAAAAACATTATCTGAAATAAATCTCAAGTTTCTCCATTATTTCATGCTTTGTAATATATTTTCTTGTGGTTAAATTTATATATCATAAAATGTACCATTTAAACAATTTTTAAATGTACAATTTTGTACACTTGGCATTAAGTACATTTACGTGGCTGGGTAACCATCACCATCTGTCTCAGGAACTTTTCCATCTGCACCAACTGGAACTCCGCACATGTTAAACACTAAGTCCCCACTCCTCTATTCTCCGAGCCCCCAGCAAACTCCATTATTTCTCTTTCTATTAATTTGAATGCTCTTGGTACCTGATATAAGTAGAATGAAATAATATTTCTCTATTTAGAATCTTAAATTTGGACATTTAAAAAAGTAAACTTCTGATGTTCCTCCTCCACCTCCTCACCCCCCACAATTGGGCTAAACTCAGAATTCTACCTGTTTCAGCGGACACAATTCCATTTTTCCAGTTGTTCAGGCCCCCAACCCTAGAGTCATTTCTGACCCCTCTCTTTATCTCTCACCCATATCCTGCCTGGCAACAACTTCTGGTGGCTCTACCTTCAAAATATAGCCCACCTGACCACTTGTCAACCCTTCACTACTATCCCCGCCCTGGTCCTAACACCTAGCTCATACCCTGCTGGCTTAAGTCAGCTCCAAGCAGGCTGCCTTACACATTACAATCCATATTCAACCCAGCAGCCAGAATGATGTTTTAAAATCTGAGGTCAGATTATCTCATGTGTCTGCTCAAAACCTTGCAGTGACTCCCCAGTCACTCAGACTAAATGAAAGCAAAAGTCCTTCAGAGGCAGAGAAAGGCTCTCATGATCAGCCCCTGATATCTAACACTCCCTGCTCCCCTTCACTCAATCTGCTCCAGCCACCTTGCCCCTAGGCAACCTCCCACCTCAGGGTCTTTGTATTAACCTTACCCTGGGGCATTCTTTCCACAGATGTGCACTCACCTAAGTCATTCGCCATCTTTACAAGTGTAACTTTCTCAAAGAGGTTTATTAAGACCATCATTTGTAATATGACAACCTGCTCCTTCTCATGCCCCTGGTCCTCTAAATCCTGTGGTAGCTGAGCCTAAAATAATGACTGACACATAGGAAATTATCAGTAAAATGGATTTAATAAATAGAATAAACAAATGTGGCTCTGAAGGGGCTGCCAAGATCATTGCCTGCTGATCATAGTTGATTGGCCAATGTGGAAAGAGGACATGGTTATGCCAATCAGAATTCTTGCTGAGATTTCCTTTTGCATATAGGAGCTTAAATTATCTAGTTCCTATTAAGTAGTAAAGCTACCAGGTGTGTGTAGTGACAGCTGCTGTTTCCCATGTCTCATTATGTAGATAATGGGTATGAGAATGTAAAGCCAATTATCTGAAAGGAAACTCTCATGGTGTTTGAGCTCCTATGCTGAGATGTATCCATGTAGAGCTGAGCCCCTGCTCAGCTACATTCAGATGGATAAGGACATTCTCTTTTATGCCACTTGCCATCAAAGCACAACTGTCTAGTGCAGCCTCACCTTTATGTAAATCAGTACCATGAGATGATCATGATCAATGAAAATCAGCAAGGAGTGCCATGAGAGATCCACCACCTGCTCAGCTCAAGGCCTTATTAATTGTTTGTTGGCAAATTCTAACTCACACACATCTCCCATGGTGAGATGAATAATAGCCGCCCAAAGACATCTCTGCAAAGTTTTCCAGAATCTCTGAATGTGTACTTTAGATGGTAAAAGGCACTTTGAAGGTGTAATTAAGTTAAGGATCAGATGAGGAGATTATCCTGACTTATCTGGGTGGGCTCAATGTAATTACAAGTTTTCTTATAAGAGAAGTCAGGAGAGCTAGAGAGAAATTTGAAGATGTTATACTGTTGACACTGAGGATGGAGGAAGGCACCACAAAATCTAAGAAATGCAGGAGCCCCTTAGAATTTGGAAAGGCAAAGACACAGACTCTCCTCTAGATCTTTGAGAAGGAAAGCAGGCCTGCTGAAACCTGGTAGACTTCTGACCTCCAGAGTTGTAAGATAATGTGTGTCATTTAAAGCCACAAGACTTATGGTAATTTGTCACAGCAGCAATAGGAAGCTACTACATCTCTCTCAAAATATATTCATCTCATTGCCATGGACTTATATCAGGTCCCCATCAGATATTTCTAGGAGCACTTTGACAGTTTCCTAACTGTTCTCTGTGCTTCAAATTTCTCTCACTCAGGGAAATCCTAAAGTCCTCACATTATATCTATGATGATTGCAGGTCCCCAGTGCTCGTTTCTTATAAAATCTTTAATAGGTCAAATTAGATTCTCAATGATTTGTTTCCACCTAGGTATCCAACCTTATTTTAATAACTCAGTCATATGTTCTATATATTTTTCTGATAAGCCTCACTCTTTAATGTCTCTTGAATATCACCTGAACCCATTCTCCATTAAATTTCTAGTCATTATCTGTTATTCAGCACTCAGACATATTCTCCTATTTGAAGGTTTTCCTTGATACCATTGTTGGTAGTGATGTGAAAAAAACTGGAAACTTCATGCTTTTCTTGTGGAAATATAAAGTGGTGCAGCCACTTTGAAGAAATAATTCAGCAGGTTTTTTTTATTTTTATTTATTATTACATTTATTGGGTGTCATATTGATTAATAAAATTATATTAGTGTACAATTTAATAATACATTATCTTTATATTGCATAGTATGTTCACCAATCAAAGTCAAATACATAATGATGAAAGTCCGGCAGTTTTTCAAAGAATCAAAGATAAATTTATTATACAGCTCAGTAATACTACTTCAAGGCACTAAAGAGAAATGAAAACACATCAATACAAAGACAAGTACACAGATGTTCATAGCAGCATTATTTATAATAATCCTGAACTAGAAATATCCAAGTACCCATTAAATGGTAAATGAATAGGCAAGTTGTGGTATATAAAGACAACATAACACTTTTTAGCAATTAAAAAGAACAAAATGTTGATACATACTTCAGATGACACTCAAAACATATGTTAAGTGAAAAAAGCTAGACACAAGAGACAACATATTGCAAGATTCCATTTATAAAAAAAAACTAGAAAAGGCAAATTTCTAAAGAAAGAAAATGCTAAGTGGTTTTTCTAAGACTGAGGTGGGAATGGGAATTAACTGCAAATGGGCACAAGGGTACTTTTTGAGGTGACAGAAATATTCTATAACTGCATGTTGGTAATAATTCTATAACTATAAATTAACTAAAATCAGAGAATTATTTAATATCAGTGCATGAATTAATCAGTGTATGTAAATTATACCCCAATAAAAATGTTTAAAAAATAAAAATTTGAAGATTTTCTCGAATTCTTTGAGATAAGTTGAAGACTTTTCTTTTAGTTTTTCTTTTAGTTTAGTTTTCTTTTGTGTGTAGGATTTACTACACACAAATATTGTTATGCTTATCACTCTACAATGCAATAATTTATCTCCAAGATACCCTCCCCAATATATACAGTGCACAAGAAATGCACATTGGATTCAACTTAATAAAATCAAAGTGAATTAAAGTGACATGAAGTAAGACTTTCCTCTAATAATTTTTTGAGAAATTTTGCAGGTTTTACTATGTCCTGAGCAACTGATTCCTTTTCTTCTCAAAAGTTCTCACTTACTTTTAAGTATTGTCTTAATACCTCTTCAATCTTTATCGCCTGTGTTATTTTGGTTCCTGCAGAAGGTGTTCAGCCAGTATTCATGTGCAAACACTTTATTGAAAAGAGCAAGGAACACGGGTTGGAGAGAGGAGAGTGAATAAGGGAAGAACACACATCCAATAAAGCTTGCACTAAGTCAGCTACAACAGTGAATAAGCAGTTTTATCCTGTGGGGAAATTCTGGTAACTGCTACAAAATCCAAACTTCAGCATTATCCTAGCTAACAGGTGAGAGGCATGATACGCCTCACATCTCTCCATCAAGAGCTGTCTCTGATGAAGCATAATTCCCTGTCACTTCCGCCACCACATATGGGACAAAGTAGGTTTCAGCTGGTGCTGGATGTTGACAGTCGAGCAATGTAGATGGTGAGAGGATCCCAGGGAAAGTGGCAGGAGCGTTGAGGGCATGTACTACCTCATCCCTCCTTGACTCAATTCTCTCACACTCTTCTCAAAAGTGAACAACGTCCTGAAAAAATTGCACAAGTGTGTAACTCATTCTTAATGGCACCATGAGAGAATCTCAGAAATAAAGTAAACCCTGTAAGAAAACAACTCTTCTTCTATTGTATTAATTACTATTCATTTTAGAATTTTAGAGGGTGTATTTTAAAGCTGCAATAATGGGAAATAAAAGTCAAATAAAAGGAGGAAACAAAGGAAGTGAAGAAAGATGAAAGAAACGAAAGATCATAAACAATAATTCATATTTTAGAATTATTCTAGACAGCATATTACTATGAATCATCGGAACAAACCAACATTCAAGTCTAGATTTTTACTTTGAAGCTGAAAATCTCATCACAGTTCCTATCAAAAGTAAGATAGGAAAATAAGTGTTAGCTTGGCAGCTTATAGTCCAACTCAATCTCAGTCTCTTCTTTTGAAAAAATGGAGTGAATTAGAGAAAAAATCTCAAAGAAATATTTTCACAATGATCAAAAGTCATATATGTGAAGAAACAACACCATTCTGATGTGGCTTTAAGCACTTTGTTATGAGTACTGTATGATTTTCAAAGGACAAGCACAATCAAATTAAGGTAAAAAATAAAAATAATGTCACAGGTGCTTTGGGAATAGAAGAAATCAAACCTGTCTTTAGGAAAAAAACAGAACCAGGATATCTGAATGTGCAGCTATTGCCTTTGGGGACAACAATGTCCACTTAACTCTCAGGCCAATGACCCATCATGGACAAGAGGCTGCTCGGCCGAAGAGACCTCTCAGGGCCCCTTTTACATCCTTGTTCCTCAGGCTGTAGATGAAGGGGTTCAGCATGGGGGTGACCATGGTGTACATTATTACTGAGGCAATCAAACTTCTCTGGGAAGAATGGGTTAGAGCAGAACTGAGATAGACCCCCAGACCTGTCCCATAGAATAGGGAGACCACAGTGAGGTGAGACCCACAGGTAGAAAATGCTTTATACTTGCCCTTAGCGGAGGCCATCCTCACTAGTGAGGAGATGATCCGATAGTAAGAAAACAGAATTCCAGTGAGAGGAAACACACCAAGTAGGACAGTGGCTACATACAAGAAGATTTTATTAGCGAGGGTGTCAGAGCAGGCTACCTTGATGATCTGAGCCAGTTCACAGAAGAAGTGTGGAATTTCGGTGCCCATACAGAAGGTCAGCCGCATTATCAGTAGAATATGAAGCAGGGCAACCCAGAGAATGATGAACCAAGACATCAGAACCAGAAAACCACAGAAGCGAGGGTTCATGATGAACGCATAGTGTAGGGGCTGGCAGATGGCCACATACCGGTCATAGGCCATCACGGTCAGAAGGAAATCATCCATCCCAAGAAAAATTGTAAAAAAACACGCCTGAACAAGGCATCCGATGTAAGAGATGTTTTTGCTCTCTGCCTGGATGTTCACCAGCATCTTTGGGATAGTGGTGGAGATGAAACAGATGTCAACGAAGGACAGGTTGGAGAGGAAGAAGTACATGGGAGTGTGGAGGTGGGAGTCAGAGCTAATGGCCAGGATGATGAGCAGGTTTCCAAGAATGGTGACCAGGTACATGGACAGAAACACTCCACAGAGGAGGAGCTGCAATCCAGGATCATCTGAGAGACCCAGGAGGAGGAATTCTGATACTTCTGTGCGGTTTCTGGCTTCCATTTAGCTGATGTGTGTGCTGAAGAAGGAGTCAAAAACAACGTTCAATGAACAGCCAAACGTCACCTCAGCTAATCATCACCTTTTGATTCTACCTTTACATCTTTTATTCTCTAGCCATCATTCTGATGCCAGTGATTTTTAAACATCAAAAGAAAATAATAGCAGTAACCGCATTCTTAGAAAGAAAAATAAGAAGACACATTACATTTAAGTCTTTCATCATTAGGAAGCATGGGATCACAAATTAAGGTGGTTTGAGTTAAAAACCCATGTCTTTATTATTATTGTGGAGCTATTGGAATGAAAGTGTAGAGATTATCATTTGGGTGGTAACCTATTTTTATTTTAAATGTGTGCATTTATTCAGGTTTTCTTTATTTTAAAATGAACATTCTTCTCTTTTTATCTCCCACTCACTGGTTTTAATTCTCTATTCAAATCTATAGACATAAGCCAATTTTTTTATTGATATGACACTTCAAAAATAATTGAAGATATTTAAGATCTATTCTCTGATCCAAAAATAAATTTTTACATTCTCCATGATAAAGTTTAAATGTTTATAGAATGCTAATTATTTGAGAAGAGAAAAAAATCATTGAGGATCAATTTAATCTGGGGAAGTGGGTAGAAATGGCTTTTCCAGAATATGAATATTTGAGCTGTGAGAAGGATAGGTAAAGGTTAATCAGGAGACATTTAAGAATGGTAAGCATCTGGGCTGCGGGAACAGAGATCCCAATTCTCCTGTGGGTTGCTGAGATTGGTAATAGAAGAAAATGGAGAGGTCAGTGACATAGAGAACATATCATTAAGGTCAGGAGGAAACAGAGTGTATGAAACACACAATATGAGTTTCCTGTACTATTTCCTGATGTGCCTCTCATACTAATAATTTTATGTCTATTTGTGGGCTAGTGGTCATGAGTGTTTGGGCTCACCATCGTCATTTGAGAAATTTAAGTGGTGCCTGGCACAGAGTAGGTGCTCAACATATACAAATCTTAGATGTATATTAAAGATTGAGACTGAAAACATCAACTATAACACAAAAAAGAAATCTTCAAGCTCATCATCCAATTGTTTTTTTCTCACTAAATAAGGAAACCGATGTCAATTTCTTAACCCAATAAAGAATCGTTACTTAAAGCTGCAGACAACAGGATATGGACATTAACACACTAAAATGTTTGTGTTAAATTCACAAACAGACCAAGGCAGACCACTCAAATTAGTCATTTGATATTCTCCTGAACACTTAAAGAAATTACTAAGATGATGAAAGAAAATTAACCTGAGTACCAAATGTCTGAAATAATTATATTATTTGTAGATAACTTTGTGGACAGTAAGGTGAAATAACAATAACAATATGGAAATATTAAGTGCTATCAGAGAGTCAAATCTACTTCAAAAAGAGTTAGGAAATGTAATAGAAAAACCCAATCACACGAGAAACAAAATAGATAACACCTCATGCATAGTGGATCTCCAGTTAGTAGTTAATGAATAAATAACTGAACACAGGAAATTGAGAGGACCCTACAATTATGGAAAAGAGTAGATAAGAGATGGAGACTCTCCAGAAAATAACTCTTATTGGAGAGAGGCTCTAGATTCCAAGAAGAGAGAAAAGGAAACAGATCAAAGGCCAGAAAAGACAGGTTCAGGGGACACTAATGTACCTTGAAAATAGGGAGACTTCATCGTTGGACTAAACAAGCATGAGATTGTCTTAATCTCATTATTGTAGAGATAAAGCCCAGTACCTGCTTTCTCTCTCTTCCTTTTTATTCCACCAGCCCTCACTGGGACACCGTGACCCTCTCTGAAGGTTATCACTGAAGCTTTCTGTTCTCCAAGGTCTGACCCTGGAAAGCCCAATTGCATTTTTATTTGACTGGGAGCACATGATTATTGGCAAAAGGCAACAAGAACACGCTTAATGTTTCCAGCATCTCAAGGGTTGAATTCTCAGAGCTCCTCATTAAGTAAATTGTTTTATTGTCTTTCCACTGTCCAAACAATTCAGCCTCCTTGGAATAAAAAATTGAAAATGAAAAGTTTTCATCGATATTGTGTCTGTGCAAGAAGTGAAGTGAGGGAGATATATTAATTTCCTCCAAGGAGAAACTCTTCTTTCTTTGGTTTAACTTAAAATTACAAAGTGTCCCTAAGATAAGTTTAATTGCTACAGGAACCAAACTAGGAACCAACTTTCTGTGATGTTCTTCCCTTGAATAATCTTTGGAGGTTTTATGCATCTCTTCATGTCCACAGTGTCACGGAGGCAAAGATGTTCTTTCTAAAGACAAGCACAGCAATTAAGAGTTTGGGTTCTGATGAAAAGACTGACAAAATGAAGACTGAAAAAAATGTTTTTTAATTTTCAGGATCATTTACTTTTCTCTTGGAATCTGAATACAATTAACTGTGCTCAATTCTATCTAAGCCTCATTTTAGGTTCTTTATAAAGTACCTCACTTTTTGTAAATTTGAGAATTCACATTTCAGTAACTGGAAAACTAACATTCAACATGCCAGCATATTTACTTCAAATTGATATGACTATGCAAAATTTTATATGCAACACATGGACTTTACTATTACAGAATTTGGCCTGTGTAAACTGGCTATTACATAAACAAAGTTACTCTTTGGTTATCTGTCCTGACCTATGAAGTGTTGTACCAACAGATTCCCCCCATAGCTTTTCACTATGTAAACATGATTCCTGCCCTTAAGACAAGGTGAAAAAATCCTAAGTTCCCATGCAGAATTAAATGTTAACCCAGAATTATCAAATTCTAAAGTTTCAGCAGTCTTTTACCTAAGTAGTACTGGAGGAAGTTGCAGTGCCGGCCAAAAGAACAAAGTTTCTCATTAAATTGTTATAGTGGGTCTCAAATTCTGTGACAGATTTTTGGACAAATTGTTTCCATTAAAATTTACTGATTTTAAAAACGAATAACTTAAAAACTGCCACACATACAAAAACCAAATGGTTCACAAACATTCTCCTTGCCTTCTGAAAGTTTTAAGATGCATTGTAATCATTCACCAGTCTTTCACAGTTAAATGACTGAGACAAACAGTTCTGTGACCATCCTTCCACCACTGATTAAGACTGGATGACAGGTATTGGGGATACTATTTATTTAGCTTCTGAGTTTTCTGAACAGACTTGGTGACTTTGCCAGCTCCAGCTCCCTTCTTGTCCACTGCTTCGATGACAACCACTGCAACTGTCTCATGTCACGAACAGAAAATGGCCCATGGGAGAAGCTCTCAATACACGTGAACTTGCCAGGTACCATATTAATGATGGAGGCATCACCAGATTTCAAAACTTCGAGACTTCTTACAGCTTTTTTCCAAAACGATGATTAATCTTCCCCTTCAGCTCAGCAAATTTGCAACCAATGTGAACTGTGTGACAATGTATGACAGGTGTGTATCTGGCACCGATTTGGCTTGGATGGTTCCGGATAATCACCTGAGTCATAAGGCCAATTGCTTTTATTGGCGGATCATTTTTCCTTTCACCAGCCACATTGCCACATAGATCATCTTTGACACACACTTTCTTGACATTGAAGCCCACATTATTTCCAGGAAGAGCTTCACTCAAACCTTCATGGTGCATTTCAACAGACTTTACTTCAGTTGTTATGTTGACTAAAGCAAAGCTGACCACCATGCCAGCTTTGAGCACAACAGTCTCTACTTGGCACATAGGGACAGTACAAATACCACCAACTTTGTAGACGACCTGGAGAAGCAGATGCAAAGACTTGTCAGTTAGACGAGTCGGTGGCAGGATGTAATCCAGAGCTTCAAGAAGTGTGGTGCCAGTAGCATTGCCATCTTTATAGGTGACTTTCCATCCCTCGAACTGAGGGACGTTAGCATTTGACTTCAGTATGTTGTCACCATTCCAACCAGAAATTGGCACAAATGCTACCATGTCAGGGTTGTAGCCAGTTTTCTCAGTGTAGGTGCTGACTTTCTTATTGATTTCCTCATATATTTTCTGGCGGTAGCATGCCTCAGTGGAATCCATCTTGATAACACCCATAATTAGTTGTTTTACACCCAGTGTGTAAGCCAGAAGGGCATGGTCATGGGCCTGCCCATCCTTGGAGATACCTGCTTCAAATTCACCAACACCAGCAGCAACAATCGGTTAGGCCGAGATGTGCCTGTAATCATGCTTTTGATAAAGTGCGTCCTGGGGCATCAGTGATGGTTACATGATACTTGCTGCCTTGATATCAAAGGTGACACCATGTTAATGTTCAGCTTTCAGTTTATCGAAGATCCAGGCATACCTGAAGGAGCCCTTCCCCATCTCAGCAGCCTTCTTCTCACATTTTTTATTATATTTTATTTTTTTGTCAATCTCAATGCATTTATAGATCAGATGACAAGTTGTGGTAGACTTGCCAGAATCTACGTGTCCAATGACAGCGATGTTGATATGAGTCTTCTCCTCTTACATTCTAGCTTAGATTTAATGGTAGTTTTCACAACTCCCATGTTCTGGCAACAAACCCAATGTGAAAAAAAAGGGAAAAATATTCTTGACATTTGCGGTTGACACAGACACTTAATTGACTTTAGTGAGGGCTCTATTTATTGTTACATCTAACTAGAGGGAAAAAATAATCCATGTAGAGTGGGCTGAAGAGTGAGTATTGGGCAAATAATATGCTGTATCTTTAATAGAATACATGGGTCCATAAATCAAGTGTTGAAATCAGATGTGGCCCCTTCTTATGACACTTCCACTGAGCCACTTGGGAAGTTTATGCTTCAAGTCTCCACAGGCCTTTGCAGGATACACGTCCAGAGATATGGCAAGGCCCTATTTAACTTCCTGTTGTGCTGCTGCCTGATACTTCAGGTCCTCGTGCCACGTAGAAAAGTCACCATCCCAGCAGGAGTAACTGATCCTGGTCATCAGTGTTATTGTGTGGCCCCTTCTTATGGCAATGGGCATGGACTGGCAAACCACTATTTTCAGTAAGTCACTGGGAGCAGCTTAATACAAACACAGTGGTAGATGCAGGTGGATTTTGGCTAGTTATGCTCCACACATCATAATATCTAAGTTGTGGGACCCTGGGTGAGCCAGCTGCCTTTAGCTGAGGGTTATTCTCAAAGAGAGTTGAAGGCTGTCAGTTGGCTGCACTCCCTGCACCTGGAAAAATAAGTCCCTAATCCTGCAATACAGCACAACATTCACTGTACTCCATCCCTTGAGACATTTGGATGAACTTTTAAAATTGGAAATATAATTGACATATAACGTTACATAGTTTGAGGTACACAGCATAATGGTTTGATATTTGTATAATTGTGTGAAGAGATCACCTCAATAAGTTAACATCCATCACCACATGTAGTTACTTGTTTTTTCTTGTGATGAGAATTTTTGAGATTTATTCTCTTATATGGAGGTTCCTCAAAAGACTAAGAATTAATCTAGCTGTGATCCAGCAATTTTTCTACTGGATATTTACCCCAAAGACTTGAAAACTCATATCCAAAAAGATATTTGCACATCGATATTCATAGCAGCATTATTCACAGTGGACAGGACGTGGAGGCAACCAAAGTGTCCTGCCATAGACGATGGGCTAAAGAAGCTGTGGTGCATATATACAATAGAATATTACTCATCCTTAAGAAGAAATGAAATACTGCCATTTGCAACAATTTGGATGGACGTCGAGATAATCATGCTAAGCGAAATAAGCCAGACAGGAAAAGTTGTAAAGCACATGATGCCACTTATATGTGGGATATAAACCTAAAGGCAACAAATGAACAGGACAAACAAACGGAGACTCATGGACATGGACAACAGACTAGTGTTTACCAGAGGGAATGGGAAAGGGGGAAAGTTGACAGGGTAAAGGGGGTCAACAATATGGTGACAGAAAGAAATCTAACTATGGGAGGTGAACACACAGTGTAAATATATATATGCCTTACTGTTAAAGTGTACAACTGAAATTTATTAGATTTTGTTAACCAATGTCACCATTTGAAAAGCAGGAAAAAAGATTTACTTTCTTAGCAACTTTCAAATATACAATACAATCTTAAAACTAGTGTCTCCATGCTGTACATTAAATATCCAGGACTTAGGCATTTTGTAACTGAAAGCTTGTGCCTTTTGACCACCATCGGCCATTTCATCCACCCTCTCACTTCTGGAAACTCTCATTTTGTTCTCTGTATATATGAGTTCAGTTGTTCTTGTTGTTGCTGTTGTTTTTGAGAATTCCCATATAAGTGAGACTATACGGTATGTGTTTTTCTCTTTCAGACTTACTACAAATTAGTAGAACGTCCTCAAGTTATATCTATGCTGTCACAAATGACAGAATTTCTTATGGTTGAATATATTCCATTATTTATATCTCTATCTATCATCTATTATCCATTTATCTATCTATCTATCACCTATCTATCACATTCTTTATCCATTCATTCATAGGTAACACTTAGGTTCTTCTCATTCTATATATGCTTCGCTATTGTAAATAATGCTGCAGTGAACAAGGGACTGCAGATATATTTTCAAGTTAATGTGTCCGTTTCCTCTGGATAAATACCCAGAAGTGAAATTACTAGATCATATGGTAGTTCGATATTCAAGTTTTTGAGGAACATCCACACTGTTTTCCATAGTGGCTCTACCAATTTACATTCCCATTAACGGTGCATTAGGGTTCTGTGATCTCCACATCCTGGCCAACATTTGTTATTTCTTGTCTTTTTGATTGTAGCTATTCTAACAGGTATGAGTTGATATCTCACTGTGGTTTTGATTGACATTTCTTTGAAGATTAGTGGTGTTGACACCTATTCATGTGCCTGTCAGTATATATATGTCTTGTTTGCAAAAGTGTCTGTTCAGATCCTCCGTCTATTTTTAAATCGGATTTTTTTATCTTTTTGCTATTGAATTACATAAATTGTTTATATATTTTAGATATTAACCCCTTGGGAGATATATGATATACAAATATTTTCTCCCATTTGGTAGATGGTCTTTTTATTTTGTTGATGGTTTCCTTTGCTGTGCAGAAGCTTCTTAGTAGGATATGATCTCGCATGTTTATTTTATCTTATATGTTTTGCCTTTACTTGGATCAACTATTTTGCATAATTTTGGGGCAAAGCTTTTCTGTGGTTTCAATGGATCTTTTTCAGAGGAGAGGATGAGTGAGATACATGAAAAAGAGGTAGGTCCGTGGGAAGAACTAGAGCTTCTGCCACTGTAGGTGGTCTCGTGGTCAGAACGGATACTCAGTGTCTTTTTCCTCTACTATCCACTCTCAATTCCCCTCACCTTTGAATAATATATCAGCTAGTCCAGATGGATTAACTGTTGGGGTGATCCTGACCTTCATCTCTGAGGGTTTTGAGGTCCAGGGAGGTGAGATGCCTTGCCTAAAGTCACATAGCCAGTAAGATACAAAGTGGGGATTTGATCCACAGCACTGTGGCTTGTGCCTACTTTAGTGGTCTTCCATACTTCGACTAGTATTAAACATTGTGTAATTTCATTAAAAATAACAGTGAATGGAAACAAAATCAAAATTCCCTTTGTCATCTCTGAAAGTACAAGTATTTAAAAATATAACAATAATCAAATTTGTCAAACTGTAAACTGTGATTATTGTAGCTTTATGATTATAACCTCATAATGTAACATTGTAACCATTTTTGTCCTTAAAATTCTATCTATGACTGTCCTGGTTTTATTGAAGTTTTATGATGTAACTATTTTCCCCCTTTTTAACCTTACAATTTTATTCTCATTTTAATGTACATAAAAATGTCTTTTAACTAATGTGTAACCTGTAGATAAAGAGCTTGCTTGCTTGAGAACCCCAGGAACAGACTTCAAAGGAAGCTGACTTGATTCCCAGACATTTCTGGGCCAGAAGATGGACTGCAAAAGGCCCTACTAATAAATGAGACAAACCAGATCTCTGCTGGACCAGCTCCAGATTGCTTATCAGAGCAGGCAGTGAAGGATAGTTTAACAGGCTCACACCTGAAAAGAGGAACTCCTCACCCACTCCTTGCTAATTCCTTTGTTCCACTTACCTCCTCTCCAGGTGGCTTGAGAAACAAACCAAGGCTATGAAGACAAGATACCTGGCCCAGAGACATTCTTGCTCCCCTCCAGGATGTGGCTGACATTTTCTGCCTTGTCCTATACTCAGCTCCCTTCCTATAATAAGCCCTGCGGGCACTGCCACAAGAAGATGGTCTTTAGCCAGCAATCTATCATCTTCTCAGGATTCTGGATTTTGAATAAACCTAGTTTCCCGCCACCAACCCGTTTTCACAATTATTGGCTCCCAGCAGCAAGCAGCTGAAACTGACTTTGGAACAACTCATCTTTGATGGGAGAACACTTGTTAATCCGATTACAGCCTGGAAGGTTCAAATCAGGAAATAACATTTTTTATGTAAACATATAAGTGCACATGGACAGATAGGTGGCCACTAGTAAATATATCAAAATGTAAGTTGTGGTTATACTTTGGCTTTCCTACCATATCTCTTATTTGCATTTTCCAATTTTCTAACATCACTATATATTACTTTTTTATCATCAAACACTTAAAAATACTGAAAAAATTAAGAAAATTAATCTAATGAAAACATCAGCCAATAAATATTAAAAATGAAAGTATAAATTAAGGAACTTTTAAAAATAAAAAATATTCACATCGACTATATTATTAACTATGCATAGTTACAAAGTCAATATAGTTATGGTAGTTGTTATTATATTAAATGATATTAAATACACGTGCCAACAGAAGACTTTCTACTCTTCTACCATTTCCACTTCTCTCACCCATATATGTCCTTGTAATTCTTCTCTTATCATTGAGCCATCTTTAGTCCCTGAAAATGTTCCATTGTGTCCACTGGCTCACCCTTATTCAGAAATACCTGTCTTCATCTCCATCTTCTCCACAAAACTCCACTGAAATCTCCTCATTCACTAAGACACTGAGAGAAAAGAGCTCAGAAACACATTGGTGCCTTAGGCTAAAATCTAGTACGGATGGATGAATGGATAGATAGATCATTTATACAGGGTAGAGAACTATTCAATAACATGACCGCAACCAGACCCTCAATCTAGATCCATTGAGATTCAGGCCAGAACAGAGATTGCTCCCCATAAATGCCCTCAGATCCAGGAGTGTTGGCTCCAGAATAGGCCATTGCCCTTCCCAAGTAAAGTATGTAAGTTTTTCCCCCCTTATCTGGGGCAGGTCACACCCCAGGAACTCCATCCATCTCGCCCTGCCCTATATAATGGCTCAGCAACTGTCACAAGGCATGGAGGATATCCACGTCATATAGCTGTTGCCCAAGGTGAGCATCATATGCAAGTTCCCATAATAAACACTTGATGTAATGATAGAGTTGTCAGCCTCTTTCTCTGGTCTCTTGGCCCTGGGAAATTTTATGAAACACGTAGATACATGATAGATAGGTAGATAGATAGATAGATAGATAGATATGCAGACAGAAATATACAGATATGCTAGATGTACTAGCACTAAGCCATTTGAAAATTATTTCTTGAATATTAATTTTTTTATTAATAAGGTGACCTGAATATTAATTTTTTTATTAATAAGGTGATCTGATATCTAACACTGAATATATCACCATCACTGGGCGATATGTAAAATCTTAAGACTTGGCTATTTGAACTCTTAAAGTTGAACATGGAAGAGGGACAAAGATGTAGAGGTGCTGAAAACTACAAAGAAAAAATAGGAGAAGACCTTCCAAGAAAAAACGAATAGTATTCTGGGTAAATAAAGTAGCAATTGTTTGTGCTGAAAATACTCCTCTCCTGTCATCCTGATCATGATTATCACATTATATCACAGATATCACATGTCACACTGGAAGGAGATTATGAATTATGGCCCTAACAGAATTTATGGGATTGTATATTTGAAAAATCATTTAAATACAGACTTGGGCAACTATCCAGGGGGGTCTTCCATGTACTAGTCAGCTTTCTACACTATTTTGATCTTCTAATAGCTTTATTCGACAATGGTCATGTTAAGGGAACAGCGAGTATAAAGAATAATGTACAAGCTCTTAAGTTGTTTTAGCTTAGAAGGGAAACATCACTGCCACTCATATTTTATTGGACAGATAAGAATGTATTACCACATTTACCTTCAAGAGAGAAAGGAAATGGAATTCTCTGGGGTATGCAATAGGAAAGGATAACCAGAAATATTGTCAGTCAGCAGGAAAATCTACCATAGAAATGTAAACAACATGGGAATCCATGTGAAAAACTGGGCACACTGTTAGATAAAAATATAAACTCAGTGTCAGAGTTCTGAGTTTGAATCCTGCTTTTACCACTTGGTTCTCTTCCTTCTGTAAGTTTGAGGAAGGTTTTTCTTTTCTTTTGTTTTGTTTTAGCTCTCTTAGAGTCTCAATTTCCTCACCTCTAAAATGGGGAGAGTAATCTTTCCTATTGGGAAGATTACATAAGATAATAGAGAACAGTTAATATATGCTTACCATACAATATGCACTAAAACATCCATTATATTTTGATATTTTTCAATCGTACTTTATTCACTAAAAAGAAATAAACACTGTTGGTCACACACACACACACTTACACAAACAATACGAATCCACTATCAAACACATAGAAATAAATCAAGGTAAAAATCAATAATTTACACATTCTAGGCCAACACTTGCGATAACAAAGATATAGGAAATACTTCAAATCTAAATTTAGAATTCATTAGTGTAGAGGTAAGAAAGAAGACAAAGGACAAAATTTTTGGACAGCAGATAGGGTAGAAAGGTCAACAAAGAAAATACCGGGACATTACTTGTTTAAATATGTGTTATGTATCAAGAGAGGGTAAAGTCATAGATCCTTTAGGACTGGCTGAAAGAACAAGATAGTTTGAGAGATTCAAGAGTAAGAACTTCAGAATAGGTTTAGCCACTGGCACGCAAAATATTTCTCAGTCCCAGAGCCAATGGATCCATCACAGATAAGATGCAGCTCTGCTGAAAAGCCTTCTCAGGGCCCTCTTCATATCCTTGTTCCTCAGACTGTAGATGAAAGGGTTCAGCTTGGGGGTAACCACAGTGTACATCACTGAGGCCTCTGAGACATTCTCAGAAGAGTGAGTCACTGCAGAAGTGAAGTAGACCCCAACACCTGTCCCATAAAATAAAGAAATAACTGAGAGGTGAGACCTATAGGTGGAAAAAGCTTTTGGCTTCCCCTCAGATGAGGACATCTTCTTTATGGATGAAACAATTCTTGAATAGGAGAAAAGGATCCCCCAGAGGAGGAAAACACCCAGCACACCAGTCATAAAATATATCAATGTGCTGTTTAGAAAGGTATCAGAGCAGGATAACTTGAGCATATGTTTCAGTTCACAAAAGAAATATGAAATTTCAAGATCTTTACAGAAGTTCAAGTGCATCATCAGAGAGACATGGAGGAGGGATGTCATAATACCAAAGAAACAAGTAATAAAACTAGTAAGCCACAGAGGTGTGGGTTCATGATGACAATGTAGTGCAGGGGTTGACAGATGGCCACAAACCGGTCATAGGCCATCGCGATCAGAAGTAGTGTGTCCAGAATAGGATAAAAACATGGAAAAATATACCTGAGTGAGGCAGTTCATGTAAGAGATGGCTTTGTTCTCTGTATGGATATCACAAGCATCTTAGGCACTATAGTAGCGCTGAAACAGATCTCAACAAAGGACAGGTTGAAGAGGAAGAAGTACATGGGTGTGTGGAGGTGGGAGTCAGAGCTGATGACCAGCATGATGAGCAGGTTTCCAAGCACAGTGATCAGGTACATGGACAGGAACAGCCCAAATATGAAGGGCTGTAGTTCTGGATCCTCAGAGAACCCAAGGAGGAGAAACTCTAAAATTCCTGTTTTGCTTCCTGCTTCCATGTAGTTGATATATCTATGAAGGAAGAGATAAGAAAAACATAAATTAGCACAAAGTAGCACCCTCCACATATTATAAATGTCATCTATGACATTCATGCAAGTTATTTATAAAGTTAGCCATTTTGTCTGAGTTGAGTCTCCATTCACTCATATATAGAATCCTACAAAATGGAGTCTCTCCAACCAAACACCTATCTTAAGTATCCATTTTGTGATGATAACACCAAAATGGACCCCACAGAATGGATCCTAGAATTCCTGATCACGTACCTTAAGCATCCATTTAATAACAACCATTCGGATGGTCATGGTGCATCAAAATAAGACTAATAATACATAGTTACTGGTACAATGTCACTTCCATGGAATTCCTGCCAAAAATACAGGACCGCTGTCTAAAGACTGTGGAACATCAGACAAACCCAAACCAAGGAACATTCTACAAAATATTTTACATGTGCCCTTCAAAAATGTCAATGTCATCAAATTCAAAGAAAGTCTAAGAACTATTCTGGATTAAAGGAGCCTGAAGACATATGTCAACCAAACACAATGGATGATCTTAAATTTTCTTTTGCTATACCTATAGATAATATTGTTAGGTTGATTGTCAAAATAGGAATAAGGTAACTCGATTTAAGGTGGTGTAGAAGATAAAGGCTGTACGCACCTCCTCTAGTGACCACACCAAAATTATAGCAAAACTAGAGACGCCAGTACATGGAATCACCAGAGGATTGGCTGAACAAATCTCTACAACTAGGTCACCTCAAATGACAGGTCTTCTCAATCTGATAGGAGGGGCAGAGACACAAAATGGCCTGATCTCACAACCATGTGTGGCAATCAAGAATAGGGAGGGTTATCTTGGCTGAAGAGCCACCAACCCCATCTTAGGAGAAAGGGATCCCAGCCACACACTGGGCTGCCCAGCTCACGGTTCCAGTGCCAAGAAGAGAAGTTTCTACAACCTCTGGCTGTGAAAAAATGGAGACTGAGTGATACAGAGGACTGTGGGCTGTGGAGACCTTCCTCTTAAGAAGCCCACGTCTGGCCTTACACACTGATGGAGCCACTTTTTCTGAGCTCCAGTGCTGGGTGAGCTGCTTGATGAGCACCAGGCACATACTGGGAGGGACTAAACTGTTGGGCTACAGGGTGAAGACTGGAGGAGTGGCAGGCTACAGGATAGAGGTGCAGGCAGAAGCCCTTGTTCCTTTACTGGGCCCTTCCTGCTCCCAGCCTGCACATGTACTTGCCATCAACCTGGATAATACAGGTCTTTCTGCCTAGGGAATTTCCTGAGATTCCAGCTTTCTCAACTTGTGGTCCCACACAAGCTGCTTCCAGTGATTTATTCCATACAAATGGCTCTTGGCTCCTGCTCTAAACTTTCCTAAAAATCTTTAATAAAGATGTAAAATCTATTAAATGGAGATGGAAAACATAGGGATCCAGTTAGAAACAAAGAATACAATATCTGTGATGAAGAGTACATTAGAGGGAATCAACAGATTGGGTGAAATGGAGGATCGAATCAGCAACATAGAGGATAGGAGTAGCAGAGGAAATCCAATCAGAATAGTCACAAGAAGGAAAAATATCCAAACAAATGAGGATAGTTTAAGAAGCCTATGGGACAACATCAAGCATAACAATATTCGCATCATAGGGCTACTGGAAGGAGAAGAGAGAGAGCAAGAAAATGAAAACCTATTTGAAGAAATGATGACAGAAAACTGCCTTAACCTGGTGAAGGAAATAGATGTACAAGCCCAGGAAGTTCAGAGTTCCAAACAAGATGAACCCAAAGAGGCCCACACCAAGACACCTCATAATTAAAATGGAAAAGCTTAAAGACAAAGAGAGAATCTTAAAAGCAGCAAGAGAAAGGCAATTAGTTACCTACATGGGAGCTCCCATAAGAATATCAGCCAAGTTTTCTAAACAGAATCTTTTCAGGCCAGGTGGGCTTGGCACAAAATATTTAAAGTGATGAAAACCCGGGATTCACAACCAAGATTACTTTATCCAGCAAAGTTATCATTTAGAATAGAAAGACAGATTAAGAGCTTCCTAGACAAAAATAAGTTGAAGGTGTTCATCACCACCATTATAGAAAATGTTAGAGGAACTTCTTTAAGAAAAAGAAAAAAGCATGTATCAAAAATAAAAATAAAGATTCCATGGCCACGCCGCCCTGAATAAGCCCGGTCCCATCTGATCTCAGAAGCTAAGCAGGGTCGGGCCTGGTTAGTACTTGGATAGGGGAACACCTAGGAAGACCAGATGCTATGGGCGTAAAAACATTTAAAAATTCAAAAATAAGGGGGATTGTAAGCTGACAATGTCTTTGCAATCTGCGAGGTCAACCAAGGGCTGCCTCACCTATAAAAAATATATATAAAGAAAGAATGGCAATAACTACATATCTATCAATGAGCACTTCAAATGAGAAATAATCGAAAGATAGGGGGGCTGAAAGGATAAGAAAACAAGACCTTTACATAGGCTGCCTACAAGAGACTCACTTCAGATTAAAACACACACACCAACTAAAAAAAGGAAATGGAAAAAGATATTTCATGATCGACCTAGATGGTATTGTGCTGAATGAACTAAGTCAGATAGAAGAAGACAAATGTCATATGATTGCATGTATGTGTGGAATCTAAAGACCAAACAAACAGAAACAAACTCACAGATAAAGAGAACATTTTGAGGGTTACCAAATGAAAGGGAGTTGGGGGGACTGGAGAAAAGGGGGAAGGAATCAAGAAGTAGAAGTTGGTAGTTGAAAATTATCGTGGAGATAGAAGGAATACATTCGATAACATTGGTGTTAGAGGGTCCCTAGAGTTGTTGGGGTGATCACTTTATGAGTCACATAGATGACTGATCACTACGGTGTACACATGAAACTAATACAGTATTCTATGCCAACTATAACTGAAAAAAAAAGTTATTATTACTTTTAAAAATAGGGATGAGTTCTATACATTTGATAATAGTATTATATCAATGGTAGTGTCCTGATTCTGACTATTGTATTTTGGTATATGGGGAAAATGTCCTTGTTTTTAGTGAATACTGATGATTGAGAGGTAAAGAGGTACCATATCTACAATGCAACTTACTCTCAAATGGTTCTGACAACACACACAGGAAAGGAGAGAAAACCACATAAAGAAAAAAGTAAACATGGTAAAATGTTAACATTTGGGCATCCAGTAATCAATTTTTCTTTAAATCTGATGTGATGTCAAAATTAAAAGATAAAAAGCAGTTTCACACAAAGCCCACTAGCACAAGGAAGAAAAAAAGAAGAAAATCCATCTACAAGATGTTGTCAGAGAGTCAGACTTTAAAAAACACTGCAGCTGAGGTGACAACTCACAGATTTAGAGCCCACATTGGCCTAGAAACCTCAGCAAGAGGAATTTAGTCAAAAGTGGTCCTATATGAATTATACCATAAAGCCCAGGCAGAAGCAACCACATATATGCTCTGAGGATTTTTGCCTCAGTGTCCATTATGGAAACTGGTCTGTGAGATTTCTTTCTTTTAACATCCTTTCCAGATTTGCCAGACACGTTGGTTTCTTCCCACCTCCCAGTCTTATTAAGAACAACACCGGCTTTTTACTCTCTAAGTTCCAAAACTTTTGCCTTCTTAGGAATCCTAAAATGCTATGTCTTCCCCCAGCCATGCCTGTGCAGCAAGGACTGCCCCCATCCCCTGCTGTGCTGCTCCTCCATGCCCTTTTCTCCTGTGATAACTCCTGTTATTATATCTCAGATAGAACATCACTTCCTCAAAGAAGCCTTCCTGAACTCTCCCTGCCCACTCTGTTCAGTCCCCTTAGCCTGTGCTTGAATAACTCACTGCATTTTTCTTCATTACTTGAGTTACACTTCTGATTCTGCATTTACTTATGAAATTATTTGATTAAAATCTGTTCCTTTCACAACTGAATAATAAAATACACAAGTTCCGACCACATGTTATAAAATTTAGTTGTCCTGGTATTCTCAGCGTTTTGTTCTCAAAATGCATGGAAAATTGAATGAAAGTTGAAACAAAAAATAATCATATATAACGCAAACAAGAAATGTACAAGTTAATCCTACATTGACTATAGATGCAGCAACGGAAAAAGGAGAAGATGATAAATAACATACTTCCTTATGAATTCATGTTCACTTGAAATGTATAAAAATATTTAATATTAGAAAGTCAGATAACAAAGTATTTGCAATGCAGAAAATAATAATAGTTTTAACATAAACACAAGTAATAAAATTTAACAGTCATTGATGGGAAGGGAACAGAGTAAATTTTCAGTCACAGAGAATAGAAGGATACTGCCCACATGTAATAAAAATAGCTAGGTTGAACATAGTGTTGATCCAAATCCATCATTAATCCCTAAAAAGCAAAACCAACTCACAAGAAATAAAAAGGGGAAATTATTCCTGTTGTTATAATTATTTAACATTGTTTCTAATAATTCCTAATAAATGCCATAAGACAAGAAAATTAAATGAGGTAATAATGCTCAAAAGCCAAGAACAAAATTGGTCACTATCAGCTACCAATTGATTACCTGCTTGCAACACTGAAAAAAGTCCATTTAAACACAATTAGAATTAATCAGTTTTTTATGTCTTTGCAAACAATCATTACGAAAGGTAAGAGGAAAAACGGTCCATTCGCCATTGCAATGCCATCACCGATAACACCCGGCACATAGTGGGCGTTGGTACATATTTGTTAAATTGAAGAGTATATATAACCTCATAGAAACCAACTGATGATCACGCCGTGTGGAGAGGTAGGTACTTTGCTGGAGCAGAGGTTCTCCATTATAGCATGCATCAGAATCACCTGGAGGGCTTGATAATACCCTTGTTGAGTCCTATTGCTAGAGTTTCTGTCAGCAAGTCTTGAGTGGGGACTGAGAATCTGCATTTCCATCAAGCTCCTCAGGGGTGCTGATGCTGCTGCTCCAGGAACCACACCTTGAGAACTACTATAGTCAAGAAGGACAAGGAAGCTATTAGCAGATGTGTTGGAAACTTCACATATGAGGGAGTGCCAATTCCTACTGACATTGAGCAAGATACTAGTTCTAGAATGATACTAGATTCTATCAGAGCTGGCAGCGACAGAAAACCACTGCAATGGAATCTAAGAAGACATAAATAACCAGAGAAATAAATTCTAGAGATTAAAAAAATAAATTGTTATGAAACATTATCAACTGCATTACCTCTTTCCCTCACCACCTTTTTAATCTTTTGTTTCATACACAGTACTCAGTAGGACTGCGAGTCACTCCACTGGCATTGCTTAAAGGAATGTTTGCACAACCTCTTTCTCCTCTGAGTGTTGGATGCTGAAGACAGACTTTCCCAGGGAATGGTGGGGAGATAAAACTTGTCACAAAGCCATGTCTGTGAGAGTCATAGGTGTAGTCTCCTCCTGGTCAGGTGTCACTGAACTATGGGCAGGGATGCTAGAGAAGTATTATGGTTTCTCAAGCCCCAGTGGAATAATTTATCATCATTTCTCATTAAACAAATTGTTCCCCTGATGTTCTATGCTTGAAGTCATTCAGCTCCTTTGAGGAAAGGAGCTAATTGCATAACTGTATATGTTTGCTAATTCTGTTTCCAGGTAGGCAGCTTTGGAGCCAGACGGATCTCTCTGCTCCCCATGGACACTTCCTTCTTGGAAGAGTTTTCATCACTATTGATTTGGCTTTGAGAAAAAGAAATTCCCCCTCATGAATGTGTCTGTGCTCCAAAAACCCATTTCCCTATAGCCATAGCACTTAGATTCTCAAAGTAACACAGAAGAAATTGAAATGCATCTGTCTCAGTGAATCCCTTGTGACAGTGTCAGAAGTGGATAGGCAATGTGGTGCTGAACACACTGTAAAGATAAAGTCAAGATTCAAGATAGGGAGAGTCAACCACGTAAAATGATAGTACGTGGGTCAAATATAATACAGGCTGAATAATAAGTCTTGGATTTAGAGACATAGAAAACAGTAGATGAATTATGATAGAGAGATGGAAGCAGTGTATTTATAGTGGGCATAGGAATGACTTAGCAGTGAGGAAATTGACCTCATAAGTGTAGAACACTATCGAAAACTTTGGTTGTGAAGAGAAAAAATGAGAGGAAGTACTATAAGATTTTTTTTTTCATTTCAGACATGAGAAAATATTTAAATGGCAAAACGAAATGCTCTAGTAGATTGTAGAATATTAAAGATATAGTCTATGATTTACCACAAAAACCTGAGTTCTGCAATACATTTTTAAATCAATGAATTATTTATTTTATAAAATATTTATTCTTAGTTCTAAGTGAAATGTATCATTCTTTCATTAGCTGATTGAATTAGAGCAGTAAAATCAAAATTGGATATATTCATACAAGGCGAGTAATTAAAAGCAATTTCTCATTGCCAAGTATAATATCATTAAATGAACAGCTTTCTATCACATGTATATCGCTTTAAACCTCAGTGATAATCCAACATTGAGGTATAATTCAACAGTCGTTGCAACTATAAATACAAGACTTTGAATATTACATAGGCAATTTCTTCATCCCTTTTAGTAGATAGACTTAGGGAACAACAACTCTATTATGCCAAGATTCAAAAATAGACATACAAAAAGATGCTCACGGTCACTAATCATCAGAGCAATGCAAATTAATACCACAATGAGATATCACCTCACACCTCTCAGAATGGCTATCATCAATACATCAAAAACCAACAAATGTTGGCAATGATACGGAGAAAAGGGAACCCTCATACACTGTTGGTGGGATTGCATGTTGGTACAGCCACTATGGAAACAGTCTGGAGGTTCCTCAAAAAAATTAAAACTGAGTAGATCTTTTGACCCACCAATTGCACTTCTGGGTATTTATCCAAAGAAAACCAAAACAATAATTCGTAAAGATATGTGTACCCCTATGTTAATGGCAGCACAATTAACATAGCCAAGATATGGAAGCAACCTAAATGTCCATCAACATATGATTGATAAAGAAGTTATGGTTCATATATATAATGGAATATTACTCAGCCATTAGAAAAATGAAATCCTAGAGCAAACAGCTTCTGTATTAATCAGAAGTCACAAGTAACATTAGTAATGAAAGTGTTGGTTCTCCACTCTAGATATCAACTTCATAAACTTTTAAAATTTTATTCCAAAAAGTCAAAAATGCAGTCATTTTCATTTGGAAGAGTCTATAATCAAGAACACTAATCTTTTGGAGGAGGAAAAAAAAATGGCGTAGATGATAGAGGCTCTGATTCTTCCCTCTGGTGACCAAATCAAAGTTGTGAGAGAAACAAGGAACAAGCACTAAGGAAAAATCCCCTGAGATCTAGAAGAAGAAGCCAAACAACTAGGGAGAAATGCAAGAAAGCATTCTGCAATGGCAGAAGGTAGGACAGGGTGAGGACACGGGGCTGCCGTGCCTGAGCAGCTGAGTAGGACCAAGGCAGTGGCAGCAGTAGATGCCTCTTAAAGGAGCCATATGTGCAAGTGGATTTTCCCGGTGACGGACCTGCTCGCTCTGAGCACCAGTGCCAGTTTGGATGCATGCAGGGGGCACCAGAAACTTACAAGGAGACATTGTCGCAGGGCCGAGGAGAGATTGCTCTGTACAGAAATGCCAGCAGTATTGTGTTCCTTGTTGCGTCCTCCTCTCTCCCAGTGAGTGAATACAGCACCGCCATAGCGAAGACCTCAACAACCTGGATAACAGATGTCGCTCCTCCCAGAACATTCCCTGAAACCCCACCTCCCCATACTACCAGCCCAGCCCAAGCCCCATCCAGGTATACCCTCAGCGAATCTGCTGCTTCTTGCTGAGCATCACCTAGACTCACGCTAGAGCCAGCTGGCATCCTTTACCATTGGGGCCTTTTGAGGCAACTATAAGCACAACATCTGTGGATTGTATCATGAATGTTAACAGGTGGCCCCGGAGGGGCAGAGTCTGGGACTAAATTTGGCTTGCTGCTGAATCCCTCTCAGGCCTGTGCCACTGGACACCAACCACACAAATCCACACTAATAAGACCGAGCAACTTAGGAATTTTATTTAGTTCATAGAAACAGACATTGAAAGGCAGCCAAAAGGGAAGACAAAGAAGCAGAAACCAAATGAGAGAACAGAAAAGAGATCCAAGTAATCTAACAGATGCAGAGTTCAAAACACTGGTTATAAAGATGCTCAATGAACTTTTAGGAAGTGTAAATAAATTCAGTGAGAACTTCAACACAGAGATAAAAAACATAGAAATGGAAGTGGAAATTATCAAAGGGAACCAGTCTGAAATGAAGAACACATTATTTGAGATCAGAAATATATTAAACGGAATTTTAAAACTTGAATAAAGAAAAGATGAAATGAACTCTCTGGAGGACGAGAAAGTCAAGGACACTCAATCGGAATGGCTAGAGACAAGATGCCAAGACTATAAAAATAATTTAAGGAGCATATGAGACATTATTAAGGGTCCAAATATCTGTCTGATCAGCATATCTGAAGAAAATCAAAATGTTGAACAGCTGTTTGAAGAAATAAGGATGGAAAACATGCCTAACCTGGTGAAGGAAATGGACATAAAATCCCAGGAAGCTCAGAGAATTCCCAAACTCTGGGATCTAAAGAGGCCCTCAGCAAGACACAGTTTAATTAAAATGCCAAAAGTTAACTACAAAGAATGAATGTTAAAAGCAGCAAGAGAAAAACAGATAGTAACCTACAAGGGAACATCCATAAGACTGGCAGCTGGTTTCTCAAAAGAAACTATCCAAGACAGAGGGGCTGGGCACAAAATAGGCGACTTGATGAAGACCAGGGATCTACAACCAAGAATAATTTCTCCAGCAAAGCTATCATTTAGAATTGAAAGACAGATAAAGAAAGAACTTCTCAGACAAAAATAAGCTAAAGGAGTTTATCACCGCAAAGCCAGTATTACAGGAAATGTTGGAGGGACTTCTTTAAGAAGAAAAAACATGTATCAAAAACAGGAATAAAGAATGGTAACAACTACATTCCTATCCATAAGAACCTTAAATGGAAAAGAATTAAGTGCACCAACCAAAAGATAGAGTGGCTGAAAGGATAAGAAAACAAGACTCCTACATATGAAAAGGAAGGGGATGTAAAAAGATACTGTTTTGAGGAACCTAGAAAGTGTTTAAGTCAGACAGAGAGAGATAAAGACTATATGACTTCACTTATATGAGGAATCTAAGGAATAAAAAGAACAAACTAATGAAAAACATCTCACAAATATAGTGGACGATTTGGTGTCGGACAGAGTGTAAGGTGTTTGGGATCTGGGAAAATGGGGTGAAGGACAAAAGAAGTACAAATTATTAGCTGATGGATGGTCACCGGGATGGGGTGCACGGCATACAGAATGCAGTTAGCATTAGTCCATTGGTTAAGTGGAGGGTCGGGGGAGGGAGGGTGCAATTGGAGGAATTGTTCTATGAACTATGTAGATGTCTAACCAATGTACTGTATACTTCAAACTAAATGAAAAAATTTTTAAATTAAAAAAAAGAAGAAAAATATATCGAAACTATGAATAAAGAATGGCAGTAACTATGTATCTATCAACAAGTACTTCAAATGAAAAAGAATGAAATGCTCCAATCAAAAGATACGGTGGCTGAATAGATAAGAAAACAAGACTTCCCTTACATATGCTGACTATGAGAGACTTATTTTAAAATAAAAGACATACACAGATGGAAAGTAAAGGGATGGAAAAATATTTCATAGTCCTAGAAAGTATTATGCTGAGTGGACTAAGCTATATATAACTTCAAATGCTATATAACTTCACGTTCCTGTGAAATCTAAAGAACAAAATAAACAACAACAAAACAACAAAAGAAAAACAAACTTATAGACACAGAGAAGATTTTGAGGGTTATCAGTTGGGAGGGAGATAGAGGGAGCCTGGTGAAAAAGGAAGAAGAGATTAAAAAGTACAAATTGGTAGTTACAAAATAGTCACGGAGATATATAGTATAAGGAATATAATCAATAATATTGCAATAACTATGTATAGTGTCAGAGGGGTACTAGAATTATTGGGGTGATCACTTTGTGTCTAATCACTATGTTGTACACCCAAAACTAACATAATGTTGTCTGCCAAATACAATTGAAAAATAAAATCAATTGAACATTTTCAATAAATTGAAAATTAATTATTTAAAATTAATGAAATTAATTTCCAAGATGATTGATAGATTGAACTGTAAAAAGTACAAAATGCTCATGTGTCAAAGCATCATAATAAAAAGGCAAGTTTGAGATTCAAAAATTGTTTACATTTTTATATAAGTAAAGGTGCTAAGGTCTCTAATAACTAATGTTGAAAATATCAATATTAAACTGGGCAATGTTTATAAACATCTAGTTCATAAAAAACATAGGGAAAATGTTCAGACTGACTAATAATCAAAGAGGTTTAAACAAAATATAAAAAGATGCAATTTCCATATATGAAATCAGTAAGAAATTGAAACATAATATCTCCCTTTCTGGCCATAAAAGAATAAATACACACTCTTACTCTACTGTTGGAATATAACTAATATAAAACTTCAGGATATAAAGATTTTATTAACTATATATACAGGAAAAACATTGGAAGAAAAGAGATAAATTAATAATGATGGTTATTTTTTAATAGAATGATTAAGACTAACGGATTTTTACTTTTATTCTAAACAGGTTTCGTTTCCTTCCTAATTGTCAGAAATGAATACTTTTAATCACCAGAAAAATATTTAATCTGTAAAAAGTTATGTCTAATGTTAGAAACATAAAAAAAATAATCGAGGTAAAATAGAAATCAATTAATTAAAAACCAGAGTCAATATATTAATCAATTGAATTATGTGGCCATTTAAAAACTAACAGCTATTGAAACATAAAGGCCTAGCAAGATACATTTTAGAAAAAAATAGTAAGTAAATACAAACAGAAGAAGTTTTTAAAAGTTGTGTATAACAATCTCATTTAATCATCAATGTCATTCATGCATACATAATTATATCTAAGTTAAAATGTGAACATATCAAGGAAATCAGACTTTTTTTCCTCTTAGAAATTGTAAATTTTTGTAAATGAGCAAGGAATTAGGAAAGAATTAATAATATAGGAAAAAAGTACAACGTTGGTTTAGAAAACATGCTAAAATAAAATACTGTAGTGAGCCAGTTCTATAATTTCAACTGTTCAATATTATTCAACCATAAGAAAAAACAAAATTCTGTCATTTGCAGCAACACGGACGGACCTTGAAGGCATTATGCTAAATGAAACAAGTCAGAGAAAGACAAATATTGTCTGATCTTTTTTATGAATGGAACCTTACAATACGCATAGAAACAGACAGTAGAATGGTGGTTACCAGGGGCTGGGGGGCAGGGAACTTAGGGAATATTGCTGAAGGGCATAAACTTATTAAGACGAATAAGTTCTGGGTATCTAATGTATAGCATGGTGACAATAGTTAATAATTCCGTACTGTACTGTATACTTGAAAGTTGCTAAGAAACTGTATCTTCAGTGTTCTCGCCACAAAAAAAAAAAAATGTAATAATGAGAGGATGATTGTGCTAACTAACCTTATTGTAGCGAAGACCTCAACAACCTGGATAACAGAGGTTGCTGCACCCAGAACATTCCCTGAAACCTTTCAGTGTTGTGGTATTCATGAAAGCATTAAGAAATAACAGTTAATGAACATTTTAGAATTGCTCTATGAACCATAAAGATTTAGTATCATTCTGATCATTGGAACAGATGCAAACATGAAAAAATAAAGGGGACATAAGCATTGTAAAGTAAAAAACAAATGTATTATTATTTGTAGATAAGACTTTGGAGGTTGAGAGCCCCAAATCCCAGCACATGCAGCCTTGTGAGGGTCCTTCATCATCCATTTCAACTGCCATATGTATGTGGCAGTTTAAAAATTTTAGCCATGCATAAGATTCACCTGAATGGCTTATTACACACAGATGGCTGGGCCTGGCCCCAGAGTTTAGTGGATCTGACATAAAGGTTAAGAACCTGCATGCTTAACAAGCTCACAGGTGATGTGATGCTGCAGGACTGGAGACAGTGCTTTGAGAAAAGCTTCTTGTTTGTGTCCTACGGTCTCTTGCTTAATAACGTTTCTCCACTACTGTTTATACCTCCTCTCCTCTACCCGCACCTAGCCTTTACCAGGATACACTGGCTCTTTCACATGACATCATGGAAACTCCTGGTTGCCCTGGCTCTTTCTCCTATAGTGACTTTTCCCCAGAAAGTACAGAGAGATTCTCCACGCAGGGAATTCATAACCTATACCTATGGGAGGCCCAAGAGAGATTGAACTGGGGACACTGGAAGGTCATTTAAACTTTCCAGTACCTTGGGGACTGAATTCTCAGACGACTTCATAAAATAAATTGTACTACTGACATTTTTCTCTTTAAACAATTAAGCTCCCTCAGGGTAGAAGGAGAATAATAGAAGCAAAACTTTCTGTCATTCGTTTCCCTGAAGATAGCTGTGGAGATGGAAATTTTTATTTCTTCCCATTATTTCTTCTTTATCTTGTACCTGTAAGCACGTGCCATCAACAAAATAATTCTCCTGGAGATTAAAGACGTTCCTTTATTTTCCTTCAAAGATGTCTCCTAGGGCTTCTTAAGAATAAGTGCCCTATTCTTGCTTCACCTTCATGAGGTTTAATTTCAAAGCTAGGAGTTTAAGTCCCTGAGGAATGTGTTATTGTTGCAAAGAACCCAAGAGTGAGGACCCTCAGAATCCCATTGTAAAAAAAAATGAAATGCCTGAAAATAGTCTCTATATCAAGAAAGAGAATGCCACTACTACTGAAAAAGCAAGCATTTTGAATAGAAATATCCCTTAGAATTTATCGGGCACATGAGGTCACTGCAGCCCTCAGGGAGAGTAATTGTGATGGAGGTAGAATGACTCCAGATGAGTTCGCTGAAGACAGAATGAGCAGTGTGGAAACTGAAGTAACAGCTACAGACCAGATCTCCAAAAGTTTGGAGCAACACTGAAAGGGGAATGTGGGTCTAGGAGTGAGTTTCATTTTCACTAGAAGAAATGGGAATATGGAATGTTCCCATGATACTGGACATGATAACATTGCAGACATTGGAATATACAGAATAATAGAAAGATAAATGCATGTGTAGCTCCATCAAATGTTAGAAAGAGATGAGATTGGAAGTTCCAGTGTGGGGCATTAAGAAGCAGTCATTTAAAAATAATTATGTAATAATTACTTAATTACAATTATTTAATTACATAATCAATTACAACTAAATAATTACATTATACAAATAATTAATTACAATGCTTGTTGGTGTAAGAACTTTTAAATCTGTAAAGAATTTTTGTAAGAGTTTATTCGAGTCAAAGTACAAATTAGTAGTTGATAGAGGGTCACAGCGATGGGGAGCATGGCATAGGGAATGCAGACAGCAGTAAGGTAATGGCTGGGTATAGAGCCAGAGGGAAGGTAGAGCAATCAGGGAGATCATTTCATAAACTATATAAATGTCCAACCAACATACCGCATACTTGAAACTAATAAAAAAATACTTAAATTCAGAGTTTCTTTGAGCCAAACTGACAACAATTGCTGGGAAATGAGGTCTCGAAAGTTCTCCAGAGGAATGACGGTTTTGCAGTTCCTTTTCTACACTTGCAGTTCAGGAGGAAATGTAAGGAAGATTTTATGAAGGTGGAAGAAAGCAGGGTGGGTGAATTTTCTATGATTGGATTACAGGATAATTAACAAGGTTATATGCTCTCTTCGGGGTGGTTATACCTCTGAGGTGCTGGAAAAAAGATTCTTCTGATGTGTTAACCTAAGTGAAGAAGAAAAAATGAACAGGGCTCACTTAAAGCAAAGATAAACCTCTTCCTAAAGAAGTTATAGGCCTAGGCTGTGACTACCCGCCACGAACTGCCTAGTTAGGAATTTATGATCCGATCAGTCTGTAAGGTTACTCTTGGTCACTGATTTATCACAGAGCCCTTTTCCTTTATAGGTGCTTAACATGATGGATGGTATCATGTCCAATGAGAGCACATACAGGCTGCGGGGAAACTATAACTGAGAACTGAAGGATCATGGGTAGGATTCAGCCAAGCATCAGCTTGTCTTTCTAACTCCCAACTCTCTCAACAGGAACTTCTCCCTCTTTCTGTACAATTCCTTTATTTATGCTACCACCAGTGCAGACCAATGAATGCCACACCAATATATTTGACTTGAGATAATAGCACCATCAGGGTGTTCTACAGGCCCTTCAACTCAACCTTTCCAAGATTAAACTGATGTTTTATCCTCCTTGAGTGTTGTTTCTCCTTCTGTTTCTCCTTCTCTTTGAAGCTAACACCACCAACTCTGGAATTATTTTACTCCAAGAGTTCTCAATCAGGTTGATTTTATCCCCTCGTAGGGCAATTAGCAATGTCTGAAGAAATTTCTGGTTATCACAACTCGGTGTTGGCTTCCAGTGGGCAGAAGACAGGGATCTGTTAAACATCTTACAGTACATAGCACAGTTCCCTGCGACAAATTATATGGACCAAAAAGTGTCAATATTGTGAAGGTTGACAAACCTGCTCTAGATTGTTGAAGAATAATATTAAATGTTCTATCTAAAAAAAACCCAATCATTCTCTATTATCTTACAATGATATTAAAAACATTATCTGAAATAAATCTCAAATTTCTCCATTATTGCACGCTATGTAATATTTTTTCTTGTGGTTAAATTTATATATCATAAAATGTACCATTTAAACAATTTTTAAATGTACAATTTTGTACACTTGGCATTAAGTACATTTACGTGGCTGGTTAACCATCACCATCTGTCTCAGGAACTTTTCCATCTGCCCCAACTGAAACTCTGCACATGTTAAACACTAAGTCCCCATTCCTCTATTCTCCCAGCCCCCAGCAAACTCCATTCTACTTTTTCCTTCTATTAATTTGACTGCTCTTGGTACCTGATATTGTAGTGGCCTGTGTAGAATAGACCAACCCAAGTATGCTCTGAAAGGCTGTTTATGAGCCGGTGGCTGTCCTGTACAAAGGAGCAGCCCCGAAATGCCAAGATACAAGGTTTTTAAACCCTAAATCCCATTCTTCCTTCTATATTAAACACAAAGGTCTATTTTTCTCTTATTCACTACCTGTCAACCCACTGGTCAGGTGTGCAAGCGGGGAGTAGAGAAGAAGAAAGCTTGTTGTAAGAATGTTATGTTCCTATGGGTGCCTATGTTCCCATGGGCAATAGCCAGTATTCTCATGGGCGATGGCCAAACAGTAATTCTCAGCTTATATACAATTGATTATTTTTCATGCCACGCAAGCAAGCAGGGTTACACGGGCTAAAATTGGCAGTTAGCGTATGAACTCATTGTTAAAAGTTTGAAGATTGACAGAATGCGAGTAGGGGTTCCAGAAACTAGGCCCAAGGTATAGACCTCCTTTGTCCAGTTTCAGGTTTTAATTATCCTTTAACTCTTTCACATTTCAGCAGGCTGTCAATATATAAGTAGAATGACATAATATTTCTCTATTTAGAATCTTAAATTTGGACATTTAAAAAAGTAAACTTCTGATATTCCTCCCCCACCTCCTCACCCCCCACAATTGGGCTCCACTCAGAATTCTACCTGTCTCAGTGGAGGCGATTCCATTTTTCCAGTTGTTCAGGCCCCAAACCCTAGAGTCATTTCTGACTCCTCTCTTTATCTCTCACCCATATCCTGCCTGGCAACAACTTCTGGTGGCTCTACCTTCAAAATATAGCCCATCTGACCACTTGTCAACCCTTCACTACTATCCCCGCCCTGGTCCTAACACCTAGCTCACACTTGGCTTGCATAAGTGAGCTCCAAGCAGGCTGCCTTACACATTACAATCCATATTCAACCCAGCAGCCAGAATGATGTTTTGAACTCTTAGGTCAGATTATCTCATGTGTCTGCTCAAAACCCTGCAGTGACTCCCCAGTCACTCAGACTAAATGAAAGCAAAAGTCCTTCAGAGGCAGAGAAAGCCTCACATGATCAGCCCCTGATACCTGACACTCCCTGCTCCCCGTCACTCACTCTGGTCCAGCCACCTTGCCCCTAGGCAACCTCCCACCTCAGGGTCTTTGTATTAACCTTAGCCTCTGCCTCTGGGCACTCTTTCCCCAGATGCACTCGCCTAAGTCAATTGCCATCTTCAAAAGTATAACTTTCTCAGAGTTTTATTAAGACTATCATTTGTAATATGACAACCTGCTTCTTCTCATGCCCCTGGTCCTCTAAGTCCTGTGGGAGCTGAGCCTCAAATAATGACTGACACATAGCAAATAATCAGTAAAGTGGATTAAATAAATAGAATAAACAAATGTGGCTCTGAATAGGCTGCCAGGATCATTGTCTGGTGATAATAGTTGATTGGCCAATGTGGAAAGAGGACATGGTTATGCCGACCAGAATACTTTCTGAGATTTTATTTTCCATACAGGAGCTTAAATTATCTAGTCCCTATTAAGTAGTAAACCTACCAGGCGTGTGTAGTGACAGCTACTGTCTCCCATGCCTCCTTAGGTAGATAAAGGGTATGAGAATGTAAAGCCAATTATCTGAAAGGAAATCCTCACACTGTTTGAGCCCCTATGTTGAGATGTATTCATGTAGAGCTGAGTCTCTGCTCAGCTACATTTAGATGGATAAGGACATTCTCTTTTATGCCACTTGCCACCAAAGCACAACTGTCTAGTGCAGCCTCACCTTTATGTAAATCAGTATCATGAGGTGATCATGATCAATGAAAATCAGCAAGGAGTGCCATGAGAGATCCACTACCTGCTCAGCTCAAGGCCTTATTAATTGATCGTTGGCAAATTCTAACTCACACACATCTCCCATGGTGAGATGAATAATAGCCGCCCAAAGACATCTCTGCAAAGTTTTCCAGAATCTCGGGATGTGTACTTTAGATGGTAAAAGGCATTTTGAAGGTACACCTAAGTGTAATTACATTGAGCCCACCCAGATAAGTCATTATCCTGACTTATCTGGGTGGGCTCAATGTAATTACAAGTTTTCTTATAACAGAAAGTCAGGAGAGCTAGAGAGAAATTTGAAGATGTTATACTGTTGTCTCTGATGATGGAGGAAGGCACCACAAAATCTAAGGAATGCAGGAGACACCTAGAATTTGGAAAAGGCAAAGACACAGATTCTCCTCTAGATCTTTGAGAAGGAAAGCAGCCCTGCTGACACATGATAGACTTCTGACCTCCAGAGCTGTAAGATAATAAATGTGTGTCATTTAAAGCCACTAGACTTATAGTAATTTGTCACAGCAGCAATAGGAAGCTACTACATCTCTCTTTCAAAATATATTCATCTCATTGCCATGGACTTATATCGGGTCTCCATCAGATATCTCCAGGAGCACTCTGACAGCTTCCTAACTGTTCCCTGTACCTCAAATTTCTCTCACTCAGGGGAATGCTAAAGTCCTCACATTATCCCTATGATGAATGCAGGTCCCCAGTGCTCGTTTGCTTATAAAATCCTTAATAGGTCAAATTCGATTCTCAATGGTCAGTTCCCACCTAGGTATCCAACCTCATTTTTAATGACTCAGTCATATGTTCTATATATTTTTCTGATATACCTCACTCTTTAATGTCTCTTGAATATCACCCAAACACATTCTCCATTGAATTTCTAGTCATTATCTGTTATTCAACACTCAGACATATTCTCCTATTCAAAGGTTTTCCTTGATACCAAGTGTTGGTAGAGATGTGAAAAAAACTGGAAACTTCATGCTTTTCTTGTGGAAATATAAAGTGGTGCAGCCACTTTGAAAAAATAATTCAGCAGTTTTTTAATTTTTATTTATTATTATATTTATTGGGTGTGATATTGGTTAATAAAATTATATATGTTTCTAGCGTACAATTCAATAATACATTATCTCTATATTGTATTGTATGTTCACCAACCAAAGTCAAATACATGGTGATGGAAGTTTGGCAGTTTTTCAAAGAGTTAAAGATAAATGTATTATACAGCTCCGTAATAGTACTCGAAGGCACTAAAGAGAAATGAAAACACGTCAATACAAATGAAAATACACACATGTTCATTGCAGCATTATTTATAATAACCCCAAACTAGAAATATCCAAGTACCCATTAAATGGTAAATGAGTAGGCAAGTTGTGGTATATAAAGACAACATAACACTTTTCTGCAATTAAAAAGAACAAAATGTTGATACATACTTCAGCATGGATGAGGCTCAAAACATGTTAAGAGAAAATCTAGACACAAAAAAACACATATTGTAAGATTCCATTTATAAAAATAATCTAGAAAAGGCAAATTTCTAAAGACAGAAAATGGTAAGCGGTTTTCTAAGACTGAGGTAAGAATGGGAATTAACTGCAAATGTGCACAAGAGTACTATTTGAGGTGACCGAAATATGCTATAACTTGATGTTGGTAATAATTCCAATACTATAAATTTACTAAAATCAGAGAATTTTTCATTATCAGTGCATGAATTAATCAATGTATGTAAGTCATACCCCAATAAAAATGTTTAAAAAATAAAAATTTGAAGATTTTTCTCGAATTATTTGAGATAAGTTGAAGACTTTTACTTTAGTTTTCAACAGGATTTACTACACACAAATATTGTTATGCTTATCACTCTACAATGCAATAATTTTGTCTCCAAGATACCCTCCCCAATGTATACAGTAGACAAGAAATGCCCATTGGATTCAACTTAATAAAATCAAAGTGAATTAAAGTGACATGAAGTAAGACTTTCTTCTAACAATTTTTTGAGTAATTTTGCAGTTTTTACTATGTCCTCAGCAACTGATTCCTTTTCTTCTCAAAAGTTCCCACTTCTTTTTAGGTATTGTCTTAATATCTCTTCAATCTTTATCGCCTGTGTTATTTTGGTTCCTGCAGAAGTTGTTCAGCCAGTATTCATGTGCAAACACTTTATTGAAAGGAGCAAGGAACACGGGTTGGAGAGAGGAGAGTGAATAAGGGAAGAATACACATCCAATAAAGCTTGCACTAAGTCAGCTACAACAGGGAAGAAGCAGTTTTATTCTGTGGGGAAATTCTGGTAACTGCTACAAAATCCAAACTTCAGCATTATCCCAGCTACCAGGTGAGAGACATGATAGGCCTCACATCTCTCCATCAAGAGCTGTCTCTGATGAAGCATAATTTCCTGTCACTTCCGCCACCACATATGCAGCAAAATAGGTTTCAGCTGGTGCTGGATGTTGACAGTCGTGCAATGGAGATGGTGAGAGGATCCCTGGGAACGTGGCAGAAGTGTTGAGGGCATGTACTACCTCATCCCTCCTTGACTCAATTCTCTCACACTCTTCTCAAAAGTGAACAATATTCTGAAAATTTGCACAAGGGTGTAACTCATTCTTAATGGCACCATGAGAGAATCTCAGAAAAAACGTAAACCCTGTATGAAAACAACTCTTCTTCTATTGTATTAATTATTATTCATTTTAGAATTTTAGAGGGTGTATTTTAAAGCTGCAATAATGGGAAATAAAAGTCAAATAAAAGGAGGAAACAAAGGAAGTGAAGAAAGATGAAAGAAAGGAAAGATCATAAACAACAATTCATATTTCAGAATTATTCTAGACAGCATATTACTATGAATCATCGGAACAAACCAACTTTCAAGTCTAGATTTTTACTTTGAAGCTGAAAATCTCATCACAGCTCCTATCAAAAGTAAGATAGGAAAATAAGTGTTAGCTTGTCAGCTTATAATCCAACTCAATCTCAGTCTCTTCTTTTGAAAAATGGAGTGAATTAGAGAAAAAAATCTCAAAGAAATATTTTCAAAATGATCAAAAGTCATACATGTGAAGAAATAACACCATTCTGATATGGCTTTAAGCACTTTGTTATGACTACTGTATGATTTTCAAAGGACAAGCACAGTCAAACTAAGGTGAAGAACAACAATATTAGAGAGTGTGCATTTTGTAGAAACCAAGGAAGAGCTTGATGTAAAAAGTATTTTAAACCTAAAGCTAGAAATCTTAAGAATGTCTTTAAGAAAGCTGACGAAATATGCAGAGCTATAGACAGCATATAGGGAAGAATTTCTTTTGAAAATTTGGAGAGAATTGTTGAGAAGAAACTAACACAAAAAAATAAAAATAAGGTCACAGGTGCTTTGGGAATAGAAGAAATCAAGCATGTCTTTTAGGAGAAAAACAAAACCAGGATATTTCAATGGGCAGCTATTGCCTTTGGGGACCACAATGTCCACTTAGCTCTCAGGCCAATGACCCATCATGGACAAGAGGCTGCTCGGCCAAAGAGATTTCTCAGAGCCCCTTTTACATCCTTGTTCCTCAGGCTGTAGATGAAGGGGTTCAGCATGGGAGTGACCACGGTGAACATTACTGAGGCAATCGAACTTCTCTGAGAAGAATGGGTTAGAGCAGAACTGAGATAGACCCCCACTCCTGTCCCATAGAACAAGGAGACCACAGAGAGGTGAGACCCACAGGTGGAAAATGCTTTATACCTGCCCATAGTGGAGGCCATCCTCCCTAGTGAGGAGATAATTTGATAGTAAGAAAACAGAATTCCAGTGAGAGGAAACACACCAAGGAGCACAGTGGCTACATACAAGAAGATTTTATTAGCGAGGGTGTCAGAGGAGGCTACCTCGAGAATCTGAGCCAGTCCACAGAAGAAGTGTGGAATTTCAGTGCCCATACAGAAGGTCAGCCGCATTATCAGTAGAATATGAAGCAGGGCGACCCAGAAAATGATGAACCAAGACATCAGAACCAGAAAACCACAGAAGCGAGGGTTCATGATGACCGCATAGTGTAGGGGCTGGCAGATGGCCACATACCGGTCATAGGCCATCACGGTCAGAAGGAAATCATCCATCCCAACAAAAATTGTAAAAAAACATGTCTGAACGAGGCATCCGATGTAGGAGATGTTTTTGCTCTCTGCCAGGATGTTCACCAGCATCTTTGGGATAGTGGTGGAGATGAAACAGATGTCAACGAAAGACAAGTTGGAGAGGAAGAAGTACATGGGGGTGTGGAGGTGGGAATCAGAGCTAATTACCAGGATGATGAGCAGGTTTCCAAGCATGGTGACCAGGTATATGGATAGAAACACTCCACAGAGCACGGGCTGCAGTCCTGGATCATCTGAGAGCCCCAGGAGGAAGCATTCTGATACTTTTGTGTGGTTTCCAGCTTCCATGTAGCTGGTGTTTCTGCTGAAGAAGGAGTCAAAAGCAACGTTTAATGAACAACTAAATGGCACCTCAGCTAATCATCACCTTTTGATTCTACCTTTACATCTTTTATGCTCTAGCCATCATTCTGATGCCAGTGATTTTTAAACCTCACAAAGAAAATAATAGCAGTAACCACATTCTTAGAAAGAAAAATAATTAGACACATTAGATTTAGACACGTTAGATTTAGATTCATTAGGAAGCATGGAATTACAAATTAAGGTGGTTTGAGTTAAAAACCCATGTCTTTATTACTATTATGGAGCTATTGGAATGAAAGAAGTGTAGGGATTATCATTTGGGTGGTAGCCCATTTTTATTTTAAATGTGCATAATTATTCAGATTTTCTTTAATTTAAAAGAAACCTGCCTCTCTTTCTATCTCCCACTGGTTCTAATTCTCTATTCAAATCTATGGACATAAGCCAATTTTTTTTGATATGACACTTCAAAAATAATTAAAGATATTTAAGGTCTATTTTCTGATAATCTCTATACTTCTTTCTTCTACTAGCTCCATAATACTAATAAAGACATGGGTTTTTAACTCAAACCACATTAATTTGTGACTCCATGCTTCCTACTGATGTGACAGTTAACTCTAGTGTGTCTTATTTTTTTCTGTCGAAGATCGTGGTTAGTGTTATTATCTTCTTTGTGAGATTTAAAAATGTCTATGCACAGTAGGACTTCAACAAATGATAGCTATTATTATTAATATTTTTAAATGACTTTTTTTTGGTATAACACTTCTAAAGTGTAGTATATAGATGTGATTTAGAAAATCAGATCCTGAGTTAGACCTCCTGGAATAGAATTTTGGTCCACCAACTTCCTACCTGTGTAACCTTGACAAAGTTCTTTAATCTATCTCAGCTGCAGCTACCTCCCTTCTGCAATGGAAGTAGTAAATATTTTTTACATTTTAAGACTGATGAGTGAATTAAATGAAATGATGCATATAATTATTCTGGTGTGGTTGCTGCGAAATGCAGGGACACTTGATAAAAGTGAGCTTCTGTTCTTAATGTGAAAACGAATCAGTCTTGCATGGCCATCATTGATCAATACTCCCCTTTAACTGGGGAAGCAATGAATTATGAAGCACTTCTGGTCATTATAAACACAATATGTCTGTTACCTCTTTGACTACCATGAAGCACTTGTAATTAATGAAGATCCCTGTGGCTCCTCTTTCAGAGACAGCCTGCCAAGTGAATTCTTCCAAGGAGAAGGAAAAGCATGTGGGCAACATAGCTAAGAGGGGGAACAAAAGCACAGAACCATTAAGGTAAAATACAAAGCATGTAAGAAAGCATGTGCTCACGCGTACATGCTCTCAAGTGGGGATGTGTTGTATTAAAATTGATGGAGTTAATTGCAAAAATAGATTGATAAATTTGATAAACAACATTCAAAGCTTCGATAAACCATCTCACTTAATAAATGAGTGTCAAATTTAAGCTGTAAAAATAAATTTTTACATTCCCCATGATAAAGTTTAAATGTTTATAGAATGCTAATTAGTTGAGAAGAGAAAAAAATCACTGAGGATCAGTTTAGTCTGGGGAAGTGGGTAAAAATGGCTTTTCCAGAATATGAATATTTAAGTTGTGAGAAGGATGGCTAAAGGTTATTCAAGAGAGAGTTAAAAAAGGTAAGAATCAGGGCTCAGGGAACAGAGTTGCCAGTTGTCCTGTTGGTTGCTGAGATTGGTAATAGAACAAACTGGAGAGGTCAGTGACATAGATAACTTATCATTAAGGTCAGGAGGAGACAGAGTGTATGAAACATGCAATATGAGTTTCCTGTACTATTTCTTGATGTGCCTCTCATACTGATAATTTTATGTATATTTGTGGGCTAGTGGTCATGAGTGTTTGGGCTCACCATTGTCATTTGAGAAACCTATGTGGTGCCTGGCACAGAGTAGGCGCTCAACATACACAAATCTTAGATGCATATTAAAGATTCAGACTGAAAGCATCAAGTATAACACAAAAAAGAAATCTTCAAGCTCACCATACAATTGTTTTTTTTTTACTAAATAAGGAAACCAATGTCAATTTCTTAACTCAATAAAGAATCATTACTTAAAGCTGCAGACAACATAATATTGACATTAAAACACTAAAATGTTTGTATTAAATTCACAAACAGACCAAGACAGACTACTCAAATTAGTCATTTGATATTCTCCTGAACACTTAAAGAGATTACTAAGATGATGAAAGAAAATTAGCCTGAGTACCAAATGTCTAAAATAATTATATTATTTGTAGATAACTTTGTGGACAGTAAGGTGAAACAACGATAACAATATGGAACTATTAAGTGCTATCGGCGAGTCAAATCTACTTCAAAAAGAGTTAGGAAATGTAATAGAAAAACCCAATCACACGAGAAACAAAATACATAATTCCTCATGCATAGTGGATCTCCAGTTAGTAGTTAATGAATAAATAACTGAACACAGGAAATTGAGAGGACCCTACAATTATGGAAAAGAGTAGATAAGAGATGGAGACTCTCCAGAAAATAACTCTTATTGGAGAGAGGCTCTAGATTCCTAGAGAAAAGGAAACAGATCAAAGGACAGAAAAGACACATTCAGGGTACACTAATCGACATTGAAAACAGGGAGACTTCATCGTTTGACTAAACAAGCATGAGATTGTCTTAATCTCACTATTGTAGAGATAAAGCCCAGTACCTGCTTTCTCTCTCTTCCTTTTTATTCCACCAGCCCTCACTGGGACACCGTGACCCTCTCTGAAGGTTATCACTGAAGCTTTCTGTTCTCCAAGGTCTGACCCTGGAAAGCCCAATTGCATTTTTATTTGACTGGAAGCAGATGAATATTGGCAAAGGGCAACAAGAACATGCTTAAAGTTTCCAGCATCTCAAGAGTTGAATTCTCAGAGCTCCTCATTAAGTAAATTGTTTTATTATCTTTCCACTGTCCAAACAATTCAGCTCCCTTAGAGTAAAAAATTAAAAATGAAAAGTTTTCATTGATGTTGTGTCTGTGCAAGAAGTGAAGTGAGGGAGATATAGTAGTTTCCTCCAAGGAGAAACTCTTTTTTCTTTGGTTTAACTTATAATTACAAATTGTCCCTAAGGTAAGTTTAATTGCTACAGGAATCAAACCCAAGAACCATCTTTCTGTGATGTTCTTCCCTTGAATAATCTTTGGAGATTTTATGCATCTCTTCATGTCCACAGTGTCACGGAGGCAAAGATGTTTTTTCTAAATCAAGCACCTCAATTAAGAGTTTGGGTTCTGATGAAAAGACTGACAAAATGAAGACTGAAAAAATGTTTTTCAACTTTCAGGATCATTTTTTTCTGAAAATCTGAATACATTTAACTGTTCTCAATACTATTTAAACCTCATTTTAGGTTCTTTATAAAGTATCTCACAATTTGTAAATTTGAGAATTCACATTTCAGTAACTGGAAAACTAAAATTCGACATACCAGCAAATTTACTTAAAATTGATGTGACTATGCAAACTTTTATATGCAACACATGGACTTTACTATTACAAAATTTGGCATATGTAAACTAGCATATACATAAACAAAGTTACTCTTTGCTTATCTGTCCTGACCTATGAAGTGTTGTACCAACAGATTCCTCCCATAGCTTTTCACTATGTAAACATGATTCCTCCCTTTAAGACAAGGTGAAAAAATCCTAAGTTCCCATCCAGAAAATAAATGTTAACCCAGAATTAGAAAATTCTAAAGTTTCAGCAGTCTTTTACCAAAGTAGTACTGGAGGAAGTTGCAGTGTTTACCAAAAGAACAAAGTTTCTCATTAAATTCTTTTAGTGGGTCTGAAATTCTGTGACGATTTTGGTCAAGTAGTTTCCATTAAAAATTACTGATTTTAAAACTAATAACTTAAAAACTGCTACACATACAAAAAACGAAATGGTTCACAAACATTCTCCTTGCCTTCTGAAACTTTTACGATGCATTATAATCATTAACAAGTCTTTCACAGTTAAATGACCAAGACAAACAGTTCTGTGACCATCCTTCCACCACTGATTAAGACTGCATGATAGTTATTGGGGATACTATATATTTAGCTTCTGAGTTTTCTGAACAGACGTGGTTACTTTGCCAGCTCCAGCTCCCTTCTTCTCCACTGCTTCGATGACACCCACAGCAAGTGTCTCATGTCACGAACAGCAAAATGACTCATGGGAGAAGCTCTCAACACATGTGGGCTTGCCAGGTACCATATCAATGATGGAGGCATCACCAGGATTCAAACCTTCAGGCCATCTTATAGTTTTTTCCCAGAACAATGATTAATGTTCTTCAGCTCAGCAAATTTGCAAGCAATATGAACTCTGTGACAATCCATCACAGGTGTGTATCTGGCACTGATTTGGCTTGGATGGTTCTGGATAATCACCTGAGTCATAAGGACAACTGCTATTATTGACGGGTCATTTTTGCCATCACCAGACACATTGCCACATAGAATATCTTTGACAGACACCTTCTTGACATTGAAGCCCACATTATTCCCAGGAAGAGCTTCACTCAAAGCTTCATGGTGCATTTCAACAGACTTTACTTGAGTTGTTATGGTGACTGAAGCAAAGCTGACCACCATGCCAGGTTTGAGAGCACCAGTCTCTATTTGGCCCATAGGGACAGTACAAATACCACCAATTTTGTAGATGACCTGGAGGAGCAGATGCAAAGACTTGTCAGTTGGACGAGTCGGTGGCAGGATGTAATCCAGAGCTTCAAGAAGTGTGGTGCCAGTAGCATTACCATCTTTGTGGGTGACATTCCATCCCCTGAACCGAGGGATGTTAGCACTTGACTTCAGTATGTTGTCACCTTTCCAACCAGAAATTGGCACAAATGCTACCCTGTCAGGGTTGTCGCCAGTTTTCTCAGTGTAGGTGCTGACGTCCTTATTGATTTCCTCATATGTCTTCTGGTGGTAGTGTGGTTCAGTGGAATCCATCTTGATAACACCCATAATTAATTGTTTGATATCAGTGTGTAAGCCAGAAGGGCATGCTCATCGGCCTGCCAACCCTTGGAGATACCTGCTTCAAATTCACCAACACCAGCAACAATAATCGGTTAGCCCGAGATGTGCCTGTAATCATGCTTTTGGTAAAGTGTGTCCTGGGGCATCAATGATGGTTACATGATACATGCTGGCCTTGATATCAAAGGTGATGCCATTTTCATGTTCAGCTTTAAGTTTATCCAAGATCCAGGAATACTTGAAGGAGCCTTCCCCATCTCAGCAGCCTTCTTCTCCCATTTTTTTTATTTTTATTTTATTTATTTATTTTTTTGTCAATCTCAATGCACTTGTAGGTCAGATGACAAGTTGTGGGAGACTTGCCGGAATCTACATGTCCAATGACAGCGATGTTGATATGTGTCTTCTCCTCTTGCATTTTGGCTTAGATTTAGTGGTAGTTTTCACAACCCCCGTGTTCTGGAGACAAACCCAATGTGAAATAAAAAAAGAGAAAAATATTCTTGACATTTGCTGTTGACATGGACACTTTATTGACTTTAGTGAGGGCTCTATTTATTATTACATCTAAGTATAGGGAATAAATAATCCATGTAGAGTAGCTGAAGAGTGAGTATTGGGGAAATATAGGTGACAAATATAAACCACTTATAATGTTTGTCAGGGAAGGGGAGGAGAGAGTAAAGCATGGTGTAAAGGGAGTATGAAACATGGGAGAAATTTTAAAAATTTATGAGAAAATAGAGGAAAAAATTAGATTAAAAAAGAATGATCATGTTTACCAAGGAATTTGACACACAGGAAGTGTTGACTACATAATCGACAGGATGCAATATATATTCTAAATCAATAACAATCATAGTATACTGTATCTTTAATAGAATACATGGGTCCATAAATCAAGGGTTGGAAGCAGAAGTGGTCACTTGGTAAGTTTATGCTTCATGTCTCCACAGGCCTTTGCAGGATACACTTCCAGAGACATGGCAAGGCCATATTAAACTTCCTGCTGTGCTGCTGCCTGATACTTCAGGTCCCTCGTGCTCGGTAGAGAAGTCACCATCCCAGCAGGAGTAACTGATCCTGGTCATCAGTGTCATTGTGTGACTATGGCAATGGGCATGGACTGGCACATCACTATTTTCAGTAACTCGCTGGGAGCAGCTTAATACAAACACAGTGGTAGATGCAGATGGATTTTGGCTAGTTATGCTCCCCAATGCAAAAGAACTAAGTATTGGGACCCTGGGGGAGCCAACTTCCTTTAACTGAGGGTTATTCTCAAAGAAGGCTGAGGGCTGTCAAAAGCACTCTCCGCATCTGGAAAAATAGGCCCCTAATCCTGCAGTCCAGCACAGCATTCACTGTAGTCCATCCTTAGGGACATTTGGATGAACTTTTAAAATTGGAGATATAATTGACATATAACCTTACATAGTTTCAGCTACACAGCATAATGGTTTGATATTTGTATAATTGTGTGAAGTGATCACCTCAATAAGTTAACATCCATCATCACCTATAGTTACAACTTGTTTTCTCTTGTGATGAGAACTTTTGAGATTTACTCTCTTATATGGACTTTCCTCAAAAGACTAAGAATTGATCTAGCCTATGATCCAGCAATTCTTCTACAAGATATTTACCCCCAAAGACTTGAAAACTCATATCCAAAAAGATATTTGCACATCGATGTTCGTAGCAGCATTATTCACAGTGTACAGGACGTGGAGGCAACCGAAGTGTCCTACCATAGATGATGGGCTAAATAAGCTGTGGTACATATATACAATAGAATATTACCTATCCATAAGAAGAAATGAATTACTGCCATTTGCAACAACTTGGATGGACCTAGAGATAATCATGCTAAGCGAAATAAGTCAGACAGAAAAAGTTGAAAATCACATAATGCCACTTATATGTGGGATATCAACCTAAAGGCAACAAATGAACAGGACAAACAAACAGAGACTCATGGACATGGACAATAGACTAGTGGTTACCAGAGGGGAGGGGAAAGGGGGAAAGTTGACAGGGTAAAGGGGGTCAACTATGTGGTGACAGAAAGAAATCTAACTATGGGAGGTGAACATACACTTTAAAATAAAATATATATATACACATACATACATACATACATATATATATATGTGTGTATATATATATATATATATCTTACTGTTAAAGTGTACAGCTGAAACTTATTAGATTTTGTTAACCAATGTCACAATTTAAAATGCGGAAAAAAAGATTTACTCTGTTAGCAACTTTCAAATATACAATACAGTCTTAAAACTATAGTCACCATGCTGTACATTAAATACCCAGGACTTGAGCATATTGTAATTAAAAGCTTGTGCCTTTTGACCACCATCAGCCATTACATCTACCCTCTCACTTCTGGAAACTCTCATTCGGTTGTCTATATCTATGAGTTCAGTTGTTGTTGTTGTTGTTGTTGTTGTTTATGAGAATTCCCATATAAGTGAGATTATATGGTATTTGTTTTTCTTTCAGACTTACTACGAATTAGTAGAATGTTCAAGTTTTATCTACGTTGTGATGAATGACAGAATTTCTTATGGATGAATAATATTCCATTATTTGTATCTCTATCTATTATCTATCTATCTTTCTATCTATCTATCTATCTATCCTCTATCTATCACATATTCTTTATCCATTCATTCATAGGTAACACTTAGGTTCTTCCCATTCCGTATATGCTTCGCTATTGTAAATAATGCGGCAATGAACAAGGGACTGCAGATATATTCTCAAGTTAATGATTCCATTTCCTCTGGATAAATACCCAGAACTGAAATTACTAGATCATATGGTAGTTCTTTATGCAAGTTTTTGAGGAACATCCGCATTGTTTTCCATAGTGGCTGTACCAATTTACATTCCCATTAACGATGCATTAGGGTTCCCTGATATCCACATCCTAGCCAACATTTGTTATTTCTTGTCTTTTGATGGTAGCTATTCTAACAGGTGTGAGTTGATATCTCACTGTGCTTTTGATTTCCATTTCTTTGAAGATTAGTGGTGCTGACACCTATTCATGTGCCTGTCGGCCATTTGTATGTCTTGTTTGCAAAAATGTCTATTCAGATTCTCTGCCTATTTTGTAATCGGATTGTTTATCTTTTTGCTATTGAAATATATAAATTGTTTATATATTTTAGATATTAACCCCTTGGCAGATATATGATTTACAAATATTTTCTCCCATTCGGTAGATTGTCTTTTTATTTTCTTGATAGTTTCCTTTGCTGTGCAGAAGCTTCTTAGTAGAATATGATCTCGCTTGTTTATTTTATCTTACATGTTTTGCCTTTACTTGGATCAACTATTTTGCCTAATTTTGGGGCAAAACTTTTCTGTGGTTTCAATGGGTCTTTTTCAGAGGAGAGGGTGAGTGAGAGGCACTAAAAAGAGGAGGGTCTGTGGGAAGAACTAGAGCTTCTGCCGCTGTAGGTGGTCTCGCGGTCAGAACTGACCTTCAGTGTCCTTTTCCTCTAATATGCACTCTCAATTCTCCTCAACTTTGAATAATATATCAGCTAGTCTAGATGGATTAACTGTTGGGGTGGTCCTGACCTTCATCTCTGAGGGTTTTGAGGTCCAGGGAGGTGAGATGCCTTCCCTAAAGTCACATAACCAGTAAGATGCAAAGTGGAGATTTAATCCCCAGCATTGTGGCTTGTGCCTACTTTAAGTAGACTTTCCATACTTCGACTAGTAATAAACATTGTGCAATTTCATTAAAAATAACGGTGAATGGAAACAAAATCAAAATTCCCTTTGTCATCTCTGAAAGTACAAGTATTTTAACATATAACAATAATCAAATTTGTCAAACTGTAACTGTGATTATTGTAGCTTTATGATTATAATCTCATAATGTAACATTGTAACCATTTTTGTCCTTTAAATTGTATCTATGATTGTCATAGTTTTATTGTAGTTTTATGATTGTAACGATTTCCCCCCTTTTTGTCCATACAATTTTATTCTCATTTCAATGTACATAAAAATGCCTTTTAACTAATGTGTAACTTGTAGGTAAAGAGCTTGCTTGCTTGAGAACCCCAGGAACAGACTTCAAAGGAAGCTGACGATTCCCAGACATTTCTGGGCCAGAAGACGGACTGCAAAAGGCCCTACTAATAAATAAGACAAACCAGACCTCTGCTGGACCAGCTCCACATTGCTTATCGGAGCAGGCAGTGAAGGATAGTTTAACAGGCTCACACCTGAAAGAGGAACTCCTCACCCACTCCTTGCTAATTCCTTTGTTCCATTTACCTCCTTGCCAGGCGGCTTGAGAAACAAGCCAAGGCTAAGAAGACAAGAGAGCTGGCCCAGAGACCTTCTCACTCCCCTCCAGGATGAGGCTTAGAATTTCTCCCTTGTCCTTTACTCAGCCCCCTTCCTATAATAACCCCTGTGGGCACTGAAAAAGGAAGATGGTCTTTATGCCAGCCGTCTACAATCTTCTCAGGATTCTGGCTTTTGAATAAACCTACTTTCCAGACACCAACCCTTTTCTCTCAATTATTGGCTCCCAAGCAGCAAGCAGCTGAAACTGATTTCGGTAAGAACTCATTTTTGATAGGAGAACACTTGTTAAACCGGTTATAGCCTGGAAGAGTCAAATCAGGAAATAACGTTATGTACGTAAACATATAAGTGCACATGGATGGATAGGTGGCCACAAGTAAATGCGCTGAAATTTAAGTTGTGGTTATCCTTACACTTTCCTACCATATCCCTTATTTGCATTTTCCAATTGTTCTAACATCACTATATATTACTTTTTTATCATCAAATGCTTAAAAATACTGCAAAATATTAAGAAAATTAATCTAATGAAAAATTCAGCCAGTAAATATTAAAAATGAAAAAATATCAAGGAAATTTTAAAAATAAAAAATATTCATATAGATCATATTATTAACTATAGGTAGTTACAAAGTCAATATAGTTATGGTAGTTGTTATTATATTAAATGATATTAAATACACGTGCCAACAGAAGACTTTCTACTCTTCTAACATTTCCACTTCTCTCACCCATATATGTCCATGTAATTCTTCTCTTATCATTGAGTCATCTTTAGTCCCTGAAAAAGTTCCATTGTGTCCACTGGCTTGCCCATATTCAGAAATACCTGTCTTCATCTCCATCTTCTCCACAAAACTCCACTGAAATCTCCTCATTCACTAAGACACTGAGAGAAAAGAGCTCAGAGACACATTGGTGCCTTAGGCTAAAATTTAGTACGGATGGATGAATGGATAGATAGATGACTTATAGAGGGTAGAAAACTATTCAATAACATGACTACAGCCAGACCCTCAATCTACATCCAGTGAGATTCAGGCCAGAACAGAGATTGCTCCCCATAAATCCCCTCAGACTCGGAAGTGTTGGCTCCGGAATAGGCCATTGCCCATCCCAAGGCAAGGATGTAAATTTTTCCCCCCTTATCTGGGGCAGGTCACACCCCAGGATGTCCATCCATCTCGACCTACCCTATATAACGCCTCAGCACCTGTCACGAAGCATGGAGGATATCCAGGTCATATAGCTGTTGCCCAAGATGAGCTTCACATGCAAGTTCTCTTAATAAACTCTTAATGCAATGATAGAGTTGTCGGCCTCTTTCTCTGGTCTCTTGGCCGTGGGAAATTTTATGAAACATGTAGATAGATGATAGATAGATATAGATAGATAGATAGATAGATAGATAGATAGATAGATAGATAGATATGCAGACAGAAATATATAGATTTGCTAGATGTACTAGCACTAAGCCATTTGAAAATTCTTTCTTGAATATTAATTTTTTCTTTAAAAATGTGACATGGGATCATCTGATCTCTAACACTGAATATATCACGATTGCTGGCCGATATGTAAAACCTTAAGACTTGGCTATTTGAACTCTTAAAGTTGAATATGGAAGAGGGACAAAGATGTAGAGATGCTGAGGACTACGAAAAAAAGATAGGAGAAGACCTTCCAAGAAAAACCTAACGTTCTGGGTAAATAAAGTAACAATTGTTTGTGCTGAAAATACTTCTCTCATCTCATCCTGATCATGATTATCACGTTATATCAGAGATATCACATGTCACACTAGAAGGAGATTATGAATTATGGCCCTAACAGAATTTATGGGATTGTATATTTGAAAAATCATTTACATACAGACTTGGGCAACTATCCAGTGGGGTCTTCCATGTACTGGTCAGCTTTCTACACTATTTTGATCTTCTAATAGCTTTATTCGACAATGGTCATATTAAGGGAAGAGCGAGTATAAAGAATAATATACCAGCTCTTAAGTTGTTTTAGCTTAGAAGGGAAACTTCAGAGCCACTTATATTTTATTGGACAGATAAGAATGTATTACCACATTTACCTTCAAGAGAGAAAGGAAATGGAATTCTCTGGGGTATGCAATAGGAAAGGATAACCAGAAATATTGTCAGTCAGCAGGAAAATCTACCATAGAAATGTAAACAATATCGGAATCCATGGGAAAAACTGTGCAGACTGTTAGATAAAAATATAAACTCAGTGTCAGAGTTCTGAGTTTGAATCCTGCTTTTACCACTTGGTTCTGCTTCTTTCTGTAACATTGAGGAAGGCTTTTGTTTTGTTTTGCTTTGTTTTGTTTTAGCTCTCCTGGAGTCTCAATTTCCTCACCTCTAAAATGGGGACAGGAATCTTTCCTATTGGGAAGATTACATAAGATAATAGAGAACAGTTAGCATATGCTTACCATATAATGTGCACTAAAACATCAATTATGTTTTGATATATTTAAATCATACTTTATACAGTAAAAAAAAAACACTGTTGGTCACACACACACACACACACACACAAACAATACGAATCCACAATCAAACATATAGAATTAAATTAAGGTGAACAATCAATAATTTACACATTCTAGGCCAGCACTCATGATAACAAAGATATAGTAAATACTTCAAATCTAAATTTAGAACTCATTAGTGTAGAGGTAAGAAAGAAGACCAATGACAAAATTTTTGGACAGCAGATAGGGTAGAAAGATCATCAAAGAAATTACTGGGACATTAGTTGTTTAAATGTGTGTTATGAAACAGGAGAGAGCAAAGTGATAGATCCTTTAGGACTGGCTGAAAGAACAAGATAGTTTGAGAGGTTCAAGAGTAAAAACTTCAGAACAAAAGGGTTTACCACTGGCACCCACAAAATTTCTCTGTCCCAGAGCCAATAGATCCATCACAGACAAGACGCTGCTCTGCTGAAAAGCCTTCCCAGGGCCCCCTTTACATCATTGTTCCTCAGACTGTAGATGAAAGGGTTCAGCATAGGGGTAACCACAGTGAACATCCCTGAGGCCACTGAGACCTTCTCAGAAGAGTGAGTCACTGCACAAGTGAAGTAGACACCAACACCTGTCCCATGAAATAAAGAAATAACTGAGAGCTGAGACCCACAGGTAGAAAAAGCTTTTTGCTTCCCCCCTGATGAGGACATCTTCTTTATGGATGACACAATTCTTGAATAGGAGAAAAGGATCCTCCAGAGGGGGAAAACACCCAGCACACCAGTCATAAAATATATCAATGTGCTGTTTAGAAAGGTATCAGAGCAGGCCAACTTGAGAATCTGCGTCAGTTCACAAAAGAAATGTAGAATTTCAAGATCTTTACAGAAGCTCAGGTGCATCATCAGAGAGACATGGAGGAGGGATGTCATAATACCAATGAATCAAGTAATAAACACTAGTGAGCCACAGAGGCATGGGTTCATGATGACCTTGTAGTGTAGGGGGTGACAGATGGCCACAAACCGGTCATAGGCCATAGCAGTCAGAAGTAGAGTGCCCAGGATAGGAAAAAACATGGAAAACTATACCTGATGAGGCAGTTCATGTAGGAGATGGCTTTGTTCTCTGTATGGATATGCACAAGCATCTTAGGCACTATAGTAGTGCTGAAACACATGTCAACAAAGGACAGGTTGGAGAGGAAGAAGTACATGGGTATGTGGAGGTGGGAGTCAGAGCTGATGACCAGCATGATGAGCAGGTTTCCAAGCACAGTGATCAGGTACATGGACAGGAACAGCCCAAATATGAAGGGCTGTAGTTCTGGATCCTCAGAGAACCCAAGGAGGAGAAACTCTAAAATTCCTGTTTTGTTTCCTGCTTCCATGTAGTTGATATATCTATGAAGGAAGAGATAAGAAAAACATAAATTAGCACAAAGTAGCACCCTCCACATATTATAAATGTCATCCATGTCATTCATGCAAGCTATTTATAAAGTTAGCCATTTTGTCTGAGTTGGGTCTCCATTCACTCATAAATAGAATCCTACAAAATGGAGTCTCTTATCCCAAATGCCTATCTTAAGTATCCATTTTATGATGATAAACCAAAAAGGAACCCCACAGAATGGAGCCTAGAATTCCTGACCACATATCTTAAGCATCCATTTAATAACAACCATTTGGATGGTCGTGGTGCTTCAATATGGGACTAATAATATCATATACTTACTGGTACAATGTCACTTCCATGGAATTCCTGCCAAAAATACAGGACTGCAGTCTGAAGACTGTTGAGCATCAGACAAACCCAAACCAAGGAACATTCTACACAATATTTGACATGCGCCCTTCAAAAATGTCAATATTATCAAATTCAAAGAAAGTCTAAGAACTGTTCTGGATTAAAGGAGCCTGAAGAGATATGTTAACTAAACATAATGCATGACCTTAAATTTTCTTTTGCTACGCATATAGATAATATTATGATGATGATTGTCAAAATAGGAATGAGGTAACTTGATTTAAGATGGTGTAAAAGATAAAGGCTGTACACGCCTCCTCTAGTGACCACACCAAAATTATAACAAAACTACAGAGCTGCCAGTACGTGGAGTCACCAGAGGACTGGCTGAACAAAGCTCTACAACTAGGTCACCTCAAATAACATGTCCTCTTGAAATGATAGGAGGGGCAGAGACACAAAATGGCCTGATCCCACAACAATATGTGGCAATCAAGAATTGGGAGGGCTATCTTGGCTGAAGAGCCACCAACGCCACCTAGGAGCAAGGGATCCCAGCCACACACTGGGCTGCCCATTTCATGGTTCCAGTGCCAAGAAGAGAAGTTTCTACAACTTCTGGCTGTGAAAAAGTGGAGGCTGAGTGATACAGAGAACTGTCGGCTGTGGAGACACTCCTCTTAAAAGCCCACATCTGGCCTTACACACTGATGGAGTCGCTTTCTCTGAGCTCCAGTGCTGGGGTAGCTGCTTGATGGGCACCAGGCACATACTGGGAGGGACTGAAATGTTGAGCTTCAGGGCAAGGACTGGAGTGGAGGCTGGCTACAGGACAGAGGTGGAGGCAGAAGCCATTGTTCCTTTACTGGGCCCTCCCTGCTCCCAGGCTGCAGATGTAGCTGCCGTCAATCTGGATAACACAGGTCGCTCTGCCTAGGGGATTTCCTGAGATAGCAGCTTTCTCAACTTGTGGGCCCACACAAGCTGCTTCCAGTGATTTATTCCATACAAATGGGCTGTCTTGGCTCCCGCTGTAAACTTTCCTAAAATCTCTCGAAGGCTCAAAAAATCCTAAAATAACAGCATCTGGCCTCAGCATGTTCTGTATCTCTTACTGAGCAGCTCCAAGCCCCATACCAGTGGCTGCTGCCTTGTTTCTGACTTGGCCCCTAGAGGTACGAATAAGCCAGGCACAGGTGGAAGCCATATGTGGATAGCTTGGTGACTCTTACCAGGTGACCCTGGAGGTGCACAGACTGTGGCTGAACTTGGCCTGCATGTGGACCCATCTTGAGTCTGTGTCAAGGAGCTTCACAATACAACTACTAAATAAAGCCACTCTACTAAGACTGGGAGACTTAGGAGCCCTACCTACAACATAGAAACAAACACAGGGAGGCAGCCAAATTGGAGAGACAGAGAAGCATGTCCCACTTGAAAGTAGAAAACAAAGCTCCAGAAAAAGAACTCAACAAAATGGAGATAAGCAATTTACCAGATGCAGAATTCAGAACACTGATTATAAGGATGCTCAAGGAACTTAGGGAAAGAGTACATGAACTAGGAAAACTTTAATAAAGACATAAAAATTATAAAATGGAGATGGAAAACATATAGGGATCCAGTTAGACACAAAGAATATAAACCTGAGATGAGGAGTACCATAGAGGGAATCAACAGATTGGATGAAATGGAGGATCGAATCAGCAACATAGAGGAGAGGAGTAGCAGAGGAAATCCAATCAGAATAGTCACAAGAAGAAAAAAATCCAAACAAATGAGGATAGTTTAAGAAGCCTATGGGACAACATCAAGCATAACAATATTCACATCATAGGGCTACTGGAAGGAGAGAGAGAGCAAGAAAATGAAAACCTATTTGAAGAAATGATTACAGAAAACTGCCTTAACCTGGTGAAGGAAATAGATGTACAAGCCCAGGAAGTTCAGAGAGGCCCAAACAAGATGAACTGAAAGAAGCCCACACCAAGACACCTCATAATTAAAATGGCAAAGCTTAAAGACTAAGAGAGAATCTTAAAAGCAGCAAGAGAAAGGCAATTAGTTACCTACATGGGAGCTCCCATAAGAATATCAGCCAATTTTTCTCAACAGAAACTTTGCAGGCCAGTTGGACTTGGCACAAAATATTTAAAGTGATGAAAACCCAGGATCCGCAACCAAGATTACTTTATCCAGGAAAGTTATCATTTAGAATAGAAGGACAGATTAAGAGCTTCTCAGACAAAAAATAAGTTAAAGGCGTTCATCACCACCATTATAGAAAATGTTAGCGAAACTTCTTTAAGAAAAAGAAAAAAGCAATTATCAAAAATATAAATAAAGACTCTATGGCCATGCCACCCTGAACAAGCCCAGTCCCGTCTGATCTCAGAAGCTAAGCCGGGTCCGGCCTGGTTAGTACTTGGATAGGAGACCACCTAGGAAGACCATGATGCTATGGGCATAAAAACATTTAAAAATTCAAAAATAAGGGGAATTGTAAGCTGACAAGGTCCTTGCAATCTGTGAGGTCAACCAAGGGTTGCTTCGCCTAAAATATATATATATGAATAAAGAATGGCAATAACTACATATCTATCAATGAGCACTTCAAACGAAAAATCGAAAGATACGGTGGCTGAAAGGATAAGAAAACAAGATCCTTACATAGCCTGCCTACAAGAGACTCACTTCACATTAAAAGACACACACTAACTGAAAAAAAGGAAATGGAAAAAGATATTTCTTGATCGACCTAGATGGTATTGTGCTGGATGTAGTAAGTCAGATAGAAGAAGACAAATGACATATGATTGCATGTATGTGTAGAATCTAAAGAACAAACAAACAGAAACAAACCCATAGATACAGAGAACATTTTGAGGGTTACCAGATGAAAGGGAGTTGGGGGAATGGCGAAAAGGGGGAATGAATCAAGAAGTATAAGTTGGTAGTTAAAAATAATCGTGGAGATAGAAGGAATACATTCGATAACATTGGTGTTAGAGGGTCCCTAGTGTTGTTGGGGTGATCACTTTATGAGGTACATAGATGTCCGATCACTACGTTGTACACATGAAACTAATATAGTATTGTATGCAAACTATAACTGAAAAATAAAAAGTTATTATTACTTGAAAAAATAATGACGAGTTCTATACATTCGATAATAGTATTATATCAATGGTAGTTTCCTGATTCTGATTATTGTACTGTGGTTATATGAGGAAAATGTCCTTGTTTTTAGTGAATGCTGATGATTGGGAGGTAAAGAAGTACCATATCTACAATGCAACTTACTCTCAAATGATTCTGAAAACACACACAGAAGAGGAGAGAAAACTGCATAATGAAAAAAGTAAACATGGTAAAATGTTTACTTTTGGGGCATCCACTTATCAATTTTTCTTTAAATCTGATGTGATGTCAAAATTAAAAGTTAAAAAGCACTTTCACGCAATGCCCACTAGTAAAAGGAAGAGAAAAAGAGGAAAATCCATCTACAAGATGTTGTCAGAGAGTCAGACTTTAAAAAACACTGCAGTTGAGGTGACAACTCACAGATTTAGAGCCCACATTCACCTAGAAACCTCAGCAAGAGGAATTTAGTCTAAAGTGGTCCTATATAAATTATACCATAAGGCCCAGGCAGAAGCAACCACATATATGCTCTGAGGATTTTTGCCTCACTGTCCATATGAAAAACTGGTCTGTGATATCTTTCTTTTAACATCCTTTCCAGATTTGCCAGACATATTGGTTTCTTCCACCCTCCCAGTCTTATTAAGAACAACACCATCTTTTTACTCTCTAAGTTCCAAAACTTTTGCCTTCTTAGGAATCCTAAAGTGCTATGTCTTCCCCAAGCCATGCCTGTGCAGTAAGTACTGTCCCCATCCCCTGCTGGGCTGCTCCTCCATGTCCTTTTCTCCTGTGATAACTCCTGTTATTATATCTCAGATAGAACATCACTTCCACAGAGAAGCCTTCCTGAACTCTCCCTGCCCACTTTGTTCAGTCCCCTTAGCCTATGCTTGTATAGCGCACTACATTGTTCTTCATTACATGAGTTATACTTCTGTTTCTGCATTTACTTATGAAATTATGTGATTAAAATCTGTCCCTTTCACAACTGAATAATAAATTACACAAGTTCGGACTACATGTTATAAAATTTAGTTGTCCTGGTATTCTCAGCGTTTTGTTCTCAAAATGCATGGAAAATTGAATGAAGGTTGAAACAAAAAATAATCATATATAACACAAACAAGAAATGTTAATCCTACATTGTCAATCCTACAGTGACTATAGATGCAGCAACCGGAAAAAGGAGAAGATGATAAATAGCATACTTCCTTATGAATCAATGTTCACCTGAAATGTATAAAAATATTTAATATTAGAAAGTCAGATAACAAAGTATTTGCAATGTAGAAAATAATAATAGTTTTAACATAAACACATGTAGTAAAATTTAACAGTCATTGATGGGAAGGGAACAGAGTAAATTTTCAGTCACAGAGAATAGAAAGATACTGCCCACATGTAATAAAAATAGCTAGGTTGAACCTAGTGTTGATCCAAGATCCATCATTAATCCCTAAAAAACAAAACCAGCTCACAAGAAGTAGAAAGGGGAAATTATTCCTGCTGTTATAATTATTTAACATTGTTTGTAATAATTCCTAATAAATGCTGTAAGACAAGAAAAGTAAATGAGGTAATAATCCTCAAAACCCAAGAACAAAATTGGTCACTATCAGCTACCAATTGATTACCTGCTACCAACACTGAAAAAGTCCATTTAAACACAATTAGAACTAATCAGTTTTTTATGTCTTTGCAAACAATCATTAGGAAAGGTAAGAGGGGAAAAAGGTCCATTCGCAATTGCAATGACATCACAGATAACACTTGGCACATAGTGGGCGTTGGTACATATTTGTTAAATTGAAGAGTATGTATAACCTCATAGAAACCAACTGATGATCAGGCTGGGTGGAGAAGTAGGTACTTTGCTGGAGCAGAGGTTCTCTGCTATAGCATGCATCAGAATCACCTGGAGGGCTTGATAATACCCTTGTTGAGTCCTATTGCTAGAGTTTCTATCAGCAAGTCTTGAGTGGGGACTGAGAATCTGCATTTCTATCAAGCTTCTCAGGGGTACTGATGCTGCTGCTCCAGGAACGACACTTTGAGAACTACTATACTCAGGAAGGACAAGGAAGCTATTAGCAGATGTGTTGGAAACTCTTCACCCAGGAGGGAGGACCAATTCCTACTGACATTGAGCAAAATACTGGTTCTAGCATGATACTAGATTCTATCAGAGCTGGCAGTGACAGAAAACCACTGTAATGGAATCTAAGAAGACATAAATAACCAGAGAAATAAATTCTAGAGATTAAAAAAATAAATTGTTATGAAACATTATCAACTGCATTACCTCCTTCCCTCGCCACCTTTTTAATCTTTTGTTTCATACACAATACTCAGTAGGACTGCGAGTCACTCCACTGGAATTGCTTAAAGGAATGTTTGCACAACCTCTTTCTCCTCTGAGTGTTGGATGCTGAAGAAAGACTTTCCCAGGGAATGGTGGGGAGATAAAACCTGTCACAAAGCCATGTCTGTGAGAGGCACAGGTGTAGTCTCCTCTTGGTCAGGTGTCACTGAACTATGGGCAGGGATGCTAGAGAAGTATTATGGTTTCTCAAGCCCCAGTGGAATAATTTATCATCATTTCTCATTAAATAAATTGTTCCTCTGCTGTTCTACTCTTGCAGTCATTCAGCTCTTTTGAGGAAAGGAGCTAATTGCAGAACTGAACGTGTTTGCTAATTCTGTTTCCAGGAAGGCAGCTTTGGAGCCAGACGGATCTCTCTGCTCCCCATGGACACTTCCTTCTGGAAGAGTTTTCATCACTATTGATTTGGCTTTGAGAAAAAGAAGTTCCTCCTCAGGAATGTGTCTGTGCTCCAAAAACCCATTTCCCTATAGCCATAGTACTTAGATTCTCAAAGTAACACAGAAGAAAATAGAAATGCATCTGTCTCAGTGAATCCCTTGTGACTGTGTCAGAAGTGGATAGGCAATGTGGTGCTGAACACGCTGTGAAGATAAAGTCATGTTTCAAGATAGGGAGAGTCAACCGCGTAAAATGATGGTACGAGGTCAATTATGATACAGGCTGAACAATAAGTCTTGGATTTAGTGACAAGGAAAACATAGAGGAATTATAGTAGAGTGATGGAAGCAGTATATGTATAGTGGGCTTGGGAGTGACTTAGAAGTGAGGAAATTGACCTCATAAGTGTAGAACACTATCAAGAACTTTGGTTGTGAAGAGAAAAAATGAGAGGAAGTACTATAAGGTTTTTTTTTTTTTCATTTCGGACATGAGAAAATATTTAATGGCAAAAACAAATGCTCCAGTAGATGGCAGAATATTAAAGATATAGTCTATGATTTACCACAAAACCCTGAGTTCTGCAATACATTTTTAAATCAATGAATTATTTATTTTATAAAATATTTATTCTTAATTCTAAATGAAATGTATCATTCTTTCATTAGCTGAGTGAATTATAGCAGTAAAATCAAAGTTGGACGTATTTATACAAGGCGAGTAATTAAAAGCAATTTCTCATCGCCAAGTATAATATCATTAAATGAACAGCTTTCTACCACATGTATATCACTTAAAACCTCAGTGATAATCCAACATTAAGGTATAATTCAACAGTCATTGCAGCTGTAACTACAAGCCTTTGAATGTTACATCGGCAATTTCTTCATCCCTTTTAGTAGATAGACTTAGGGAGCAACAACTCTATTATGGCAAGATTCAAAAATAGACATACAAAAAGATGCTCAAGGTCACTAATCATCAGAGAAATGCAAATTAAAACTACAATGAGATATCACCTCACACCTCTCAAAATGGCTATCATCAATACATCAAAAAACAACAAATGTTGGCAAGGATATGGAGAAAAGGGAACCCTCATACACTGTTGGTGGGTTTGCATATTGGTACAGCCACTATGGAAAACAGTCTGGAGGATCCTCAAAAAATTAAAACTGGATATACCTTTTGACCCCACAATTGCACTTCTCGGTATTTATCAAAAGAAAAACAAAACAATAATTTGTAAAGGTACGTGTACCCCTATGTTTATGGCAGCACAATTAACATAGCCAAGATATGGAAGCAACCTGAATGTCCATCATCATATGATTGATAAAGAAGTTATGGTTCATATATATAATGGAATATTACTCAGCCATTAGAAAAATGAAATCCTAGAGCAAACAGCTTCAGTCTTAATCAGAAGTCACAAGTAACATTAGTAATGAAAGTGTTGGTTCTCCATTCTAGATATCAACTTCATAAATTTTTAAAAGTTTATTCCAAAAAGTCAAAAGTGTAGTCATTTTCATTTGGAAGAGTCTATAATCAAGAACACTAATCTTTTAGAGGAGGAAAAAAAATGGCGTAGATGATAGAGGCTCTGGTTCTTCCCTCTGGTGACCAAATCAGAGTCGTGACAGAAACAAGGAGCAAGCAGCGAGGAAAAATCCCCTGAGATCTAGAAGAAGAAGCTAAACAACTAGGGAGAAATCCAAGAAAGCACCCTGCAATGGCAGAAGGTAGGACAGGGTGAGGACACGGGGCTGCCAGGTCTGAGCAGCTGAGTGAGAATAAGGCAGTGGCAGCCATAGACGCCTCTGAAAGGAGCCGTATCCACAAGCGGATTTTCCCGGTGACGGACCTGCTCGCTCTGAGCACCAGTGCCAATTTGGATGCATGCAGGGGGGGCACCAGAAACTTACAAGGAGACATTGTCAGAGGGCCAAGACCAGACTGCTCTGTACAGAAGTGCCAGCGGTATTCAGTGTTCCCTATTGAGTCTTCTCCCCTCCCACTGGGTGGATACAGCACCGCCATAGCGAAGACCTCAACAACCTGGTTAACAGAGGTCGCTCCATCTAGAGGATTCCCTGAAATCCCACTGCTTCATACTAGCGATCCCACCCCGCCACATCCAGATATATCCTCAGCGAATCAGGTGCTCCTTGCTGAGCAGCACCTAGACTCACGCTGGAGCCAGCTGGCCTCGTTTCCTGCTGTGGCCTTTTGAGGCAACTATAAGCACAACATCTGTGGATTGCATCATGAATGTTTACAGGTGGCCCCGGAGGGGAAGTGGCTGGGCTAAATTTGGCTTGCAGCTGAACCCCTCTCAGGACTGTGCCACTGGACACCTACTTCACAAATCCACACTAATAAGACCGAGCAACTTAGGAATTTTATTTAGTTCATAGAAACAGACATTGAAAGGCAGCCAAAAGGGAAGACAAAGAAGCAGAAACCATATGGAAAACAGAACAGAGATCCAAGTAATCTAACAGACGCAGAGTTCAAAACACTGGTTATAAAGATGCTCAATGAACTTTTAGGAAGTGTAGATAAATTCAGTGAGAACTTCAACACAGAGATAAAAAACATAAAAATGGAAGTAGAAATTATCAAAGGGAACCAGTCTGAAATGAAGAACACATTATTTGAGATGAGAAGTATATTAAATGGAATTTTAAAAAGTGAATAAAGTAAAGCATGAAATGAGCAATCTGGAGGACGAGAAAGTCAAGGACACTCAATCAAAATGGCAAGAGATAAGATGCTAAGACTATAAAAATAATTTAAGGAGTATATGAGACATTATTAAGGGTCCAAATATCTGTCTGATCAGCATATCTGAAGAAAATCAAAATGTTGAACAGCTGTTTGAAGAAATAATGATGGAAAACTTCCCTAATCTGGTGAAAGAAATGAACATAAAACCCCAGGAAGCTCAGAGAATTCCCAAACTCTGGGATCCAAAGAGGCCCTCAGCAAGACACAGTTTAATTAAAATGCCAAAGGTTAAATACAAAGAAAGAATGTTAAAAGCAGCAAGAGAAAAACAGATAGTAACCTACAAGGGAACATCCATAAGACTGGCAGCTGGTTTCTCAAAAGAAACTATCCAAGACAGATAGGCATGGCACAAAATAAGGGAATTGATGAAGACGAAGGATCTACAACCAAGAATAATTTATCCCACAAAGCTATCATGTAGAGTTGAAGGACAGATAAAGAGCTTCCCGGACAAAAATAAGCTAAGGGAGTTTATCACCACAAAGCCAGTATTACGGGAAATGTTGGAAGAACTTTGTTAAGAAGAAACAACATGTATCAAAAACAGGAATAAAGAATGGTAACAACTACATTCCTATCCATAAGAACCTTAAATGGAAAACAATTAAGTGCTCCAACCAAAAGGTAGAGTGGCTGAAAGGATAAGAAAACAAGACTCCTACATATGAAAAGGAAGGGGATGGAAAAAGATATTGCTTTGAGGGACCTAGAAACTCTTTACGTCAGACAGAGAGAGATAAACACTATATGACTTCACTTATATAAGGAATCTAAGGAATAAAAAGAACAAACTAATCAAAAACAGACTCACAAGCATAGTGGACACTTTGCTGTCGGACAAGGGGTAAGAGGATTGGGGTCTGGGAAAATGGGGTGAAGGGCTAAAGAAGTACAAATTATTAGCTGATAGTTGGTCACGGGGATGGGGAGCACGGCATAGGGAATGCAGTTAGCAGTAATACAGTGGCTAGGTGGAGGATCAGGGGAGGGAGGGTGCAATTGGAGGAACTGTTCTATGAACTATGTAGATGTCTAACCAATGTACTGTATACTTGAAACTAAATGAAAAAATTTTTCAATTTAAAAAAAGAAAAATATATTGAAACTATGAATAAAGAATGGCAGTAACTATATATCTATCAACATGTACTTCAAATGAAAAAGAATGAAATGCTCCAATCAAAAGATACGGTGGCTGAATAGATAAGAAAACAAGACCATCCTTACATATGCTGACTATGAGAGACTTATTTTAGAATAAAAGACATACACAGATAGAAAGTAAAGGGATGGAAAAATATTTTATAGTCCTAGAAAGTATTATGCTGAGTGGACTAAGTCAGATAAATACAAATGCTATATGACTTTATGTTCATGTGAAATCTAAAGAACAAAATAAACAACAACAAAACAACAAAAGAAAAACAAACTTACAGACACAGAGAAGATTTTGTGGGTTATCAGTTGGGAGGGAGATAGAGGGAGCCTGGTGAAAAAGGAGGAAGGGATTAAAAAGTACAAATTGGTAGTTACAAAATAGTCATGGAGATATAAAGTAGAGTATAAAGAATATAGTCAATAATATTGCAATAACTATGTATAGTGTCAGAGGGGTACTAGAATTATTCGGGTGATCACTTTGTGTCTAATCACTATGTTGTACACCCAAAACTAATATAATGTTGCCGGCCAACTACAACTGAAAAATAAAATCAATTGAACGTTTTCAATAAATTGAAAAATTAATTATTTAAAAATTAATGAAATTAATTTCCAAGAAGATTGATAGATTGAACTGTAAAAAGTACAAAATGCTCATGTGTCAAAGCATCATAATAAAAAGGCAAGTTTGAGATTTGACAATTGTTTACATTTTTATATAAGTAAAGGTGTTAAGGTCTCTAATAACTAATGTCGAAAATATCAATATTAAACTGGGCAGAGTTTATGAACGTCTAGTTCATAAAAGACATAGGGAAAGTGTTCAGATGACTAATAATCGAAGAGGTTTAAACAGAATATAAAAAGATGCGATTTCCATATATGAAATCAGTAAGAATATTGAAACATAATATCTCCCTTTCTGGCCATAAAAGAATAAATACACACTCTTACTCTACTCTTTGGAATATAACTAGTATAAAACTTCAGGATATAAAGGTTTTATTAACTATATATACAGGAAAAAAGTTGTGAGAAAACACATAAATTAATAATGATGGTTATTTTTTAATGGAATGATTAAGACTAACTGATTTTTACTTTTATTCTAAACAGGTTTTGATTCCTCTCTAACTTTCACCATGAATAATTTTAATCACCAGAAAAATATTTAATTTGTAAAACGTTATAAGTCTAATATTAAGAAACATAAGAAAAATAATCAAGGTAATATAGAAATCAATTAATTAAAAACCAGACACTATATTATTCAATTGAATTATGTGCCCATTTTAAAACTAGCAGCTAGTGAAATATAAAGGCCTAGCAAGTTTTAATTAAGAAAAAAATAGAAAGTACAAATAGATGAATTATAAAAAGATGTGTGTAACAATCTCATTTAATCTTCAAAGCTCTTCTTACATAAATAATAATATCTAAATTAAAAAGTGAAAATATCTAGGAAATCTGATGTTTTTTCCTCTTAGAAATTGTAAATTTTTGTAAACGAGCAAAGAATTAGGAATGAATTAATAATATAGGGAGAAAGTACAACGTTGGTTAAAAAACATGCTTAAATATATTTCTGTAGTGAGACAGTTCTATAATTTCAACTTTTCAATATGATTCAACCATGAGAAAAAGGGAAATCCTGCCATTTGCAGCAACACGGACGGCCCTTGAGGGCATTATGCTAAATGACACAAGTCAGAGAAAGACAAATATTGTCTGATCTTTTTTATGAATGGAACCTTAAAATACTCATAGAAACAGACAGTAGAATGGTGGTTACCAGGGGTTGTGGGGCAGGGAAATTAGGGAATATTGCTGAAGGGCACAAACTTCCAGTTAAGATGAATAAGTTCTGGGGATCTAATGTATAGCATGGTGACAATAGTTAATATTTCTGTACTGTACTGTATACTTGAAAGTTGCTAAGAAACTGTATCGTCAGTGTTCTCGCCACAAAAAAAAAAAAATGTAATAATGAGAGGATGGTTGTGCTAACTAACCTTATTGTGATACTCATGAATGCATTAAGAAATAACAGTTTATGAACATATAAGAATCGCTCTATGAACCATAAAGACTTAATATCATTCTGATCATTGGAACAGATGCAAACATGAAAAAATAAAGGGGACATAAGCATTGTAAAGTAAAAAACAAATGTCTTATTATTTGTAGATAAGATTTTGGAGGTTGAGAGCCCCAAATCCCAGCAGATACAGCCTTGTGAGGGTCCTCCATCATCCATTTAACTGCCATATGTATGTGGCAGTTTAAAAATTTTAGCCATGCATAAGATTCACCTGAATGGCTTATTACACACAGATGGCTGGGCCTGACCCCAGAGTTTAGTGGATCTGACATAAGGGTTAAGAACCTGCATGCTTAACAAGCTCACAGGTGATGTGATGCTGCAGGACTGGAGACAGTGCTTTGAGAAACGCTTCTTGTTTGTGTCCTACGGTCTCTTGCTTAATAACGTTTCTCCACTACTGTTTATACCTCCTCTCCTCTACCCGCACCTAGCCTTTACCAGGATACACTGGCTCTTTCACATGACATCATGGAAACTCCTGGTTGCCCTGGCTCTTTCTCCTATAGTGACTTTTCTCCAGAAAGTACAAGGAGATTCTCCACGCAGGGAATTCATAACCTATACCTATGGGAGGCCCAAGAGAGATTGATCTGGGGACACTGGAAGGTCATTTAAACTTTCCAGTACCTTGGGGACTGAATTCTCAGACGACTTCATAAAATAAATTGTACTACTGACATTTTTCTCTTTAAACAATTAAGCTCCCTCGGGGTAGAAGGAGAATAATAGAAGCAAAACTTTCTGTCATTCGTTTCCCTGAAGATAGCTGTGGAGATGGAAATTTTTATTTCTTCCCATTATTTCTTCTTTATCTTGTACCTGTAAGCATGTGCCATCAACAAAATAATTCTCCTGGAGATTAAAGACGTTCCTTTATTTTCCTTCAAAGATGTCTCCTAGGGCTTCTTAAGAATAAGTGCCCTATTCTTGCTTCACCTTCATTAGGTTTAATTTCAAAGCTAGGAGTTTAAGTCCCTAAGGAATGTATTATTGTTGCAAAGAACCCAAGAGTGAGGACCCTCAGAATCCCATTGTAAAAAAAAATGAAATGCCTGAAAATGGTCTCTATATCAAGAAAGAGAATGCCACTACTACTGAAAAAGCAAGCATTTTGAATAGAAATATCCCTTAGAATTTATTGGGCACATGAGGTCACTGCAGCCCTCAGGGAGAATAATTGTGATGGAGGTAGAATGACTCCAGATGAGTTCGCTGAAGACAGAATGAGCAGTGTGGAAACTGAAGTAACAACTACAGACCAGATCTCCAAAAGTTTGGAGCAACACTGAAAGGGGAGTGTGGGTCTAGGAGTGAGTTTCATTTTCACTAGAAGAAATGGGAATATGGATGTTCCCATGATACTGGACATGATAACATTGCAGACATTGGAATATACAGAATAATAGAAAGATAAATGCATGTGTAGCTCCATCAAAAGTTAGAAAGTGATGAGATTCAAAGTTCCAGTGTGGGGCATTAAGAAGCAGTCATTAAAAATTAATTATATAAATAATTACTTAAGTACGATTATGTAATTACATCATTACAACTAAATAATTAAATTATACACATAATTAATTACAATGGTTGTTGGTATAAAAAATTTAAACCTGTAAAGAATTTTTGTAAGAGTTTATTCGAGTCAAAGTACAAATTAGTAGTTGATAGAGGGTCACGGCGATGGGGAGCATGGCTTAGGGAATGCAGACAGTGGTAAGGTAACCATCACCATCTGTCTCAGAAACTTTTCCATCTACCCCAACTAGGACTCTGCACATGTTAAACACTAAGTCCCCATTCCTCTATTCTCCCAGCCCCCAGCAAACTCCATTCTACTTTCTCTTTCTATTAATTTGACTGCTCCTGGTACCTGATATAAGTAGAATGACATAATATTTCTCTATTTAGAATCTTAAATTTGGACATTTAAAAAAGTAAACTTCTGATGTTCCTCCTCCACCTCCTCACCCCCCGCAATTGGGCTCCACTCAGTGGAGGCAATTCCATTTTTCCAGTTGTTCAGGCCCCAAACCCTAGAGTCATTTATGACACCTCTCTTTATCTCTCACTCATATCTTGCCTGGCAACAACTTCTGGTGGCTCTACTTTCAAACTATAGCCCCCCTGACCACTTCTCAACCCTTCACTACTATCCCCGCCCTGGTCCTAACACCTAGCTCACACCTGGCTTGCATAAGTCAGCTCCAAGCAGGCTGCCTTACACATTACAATCCATATTCAACCCAGCAGCCAGAATGATGTTTTGAACTCTTAGGTCAGATTATCTCATGTGTCTGCTCAAAACCTTGCAGTGACTCCCCAGTCACTCAGACTAAATGAAAGCAAAAGTCCTTCAGAGGCAGAGAAAGCCTCTCATGATCAGCCCCTTATACCTGACACTCCCTGCTCCCCTTCACTCACTCTGCTCCAGCCACCTTGCCGCTAGGCAACCTCCCACCTCAGGGTCTTTGTATTAACCTTAGCCTCTGCCTGGGGCACACTTTCCCCAGATATGCACTCACCTAAGTCATTCACGATCTTCACAAATGTAACTTTCTCAAAGAGGTTTATTAAGACCATCATTTGTAATATGACAACCTCCTCTTTCTCATGTCCTGATCCTCTAAATCCTATAAAGCCTAAAATAATGACTAACACATAGCAAATAATCGGTAAAGTGGATTCAATAAATAGAATAATAAATAAATGAATGAATGAATGAATGAATGAATGAATGAATAAATAAATAAATGAAGGGGCTGCCAGGATCATTGTCTGCTGATCATAGCTGATTGGCCAGTGTGGAAAGAGGACATGGTTATGCCAATCAGAATTCTTGCTGAGATTTCATTTTGCATATAGGAGCTTAAATTATCTAGTTCCTATTAAGTAGCAAAGCTACCAGGTGTGTGTAGTGACAGCTGCTGTTTCCCATGTCTCTTTATGTAGATAATGGGTCTGAGAATGTAAAGCCAATTATCTGAAAGGAAACCCTCACGGTGTTTGAGCCCCTATGTTCAGCTGTACCCATGTATAGCTGAGCCTCTGCTCAGCTACATTCAGATGGATACGGACATTCTCTTTTATGCCACTTGCCACCAAAGCACAACTGTCTAGTGCAGCCTCACCTTTATGTAAATCAGTACCATGAGATGATCATGATCAATGAAAATCAGCAAGGAGTGCCATGTGAGACCCACCACCTGCTCAGCTCAAGGACTTATTGATTGTTGGCAAATTCTAACTCACACACATCTCCCATGGCGAGATCAATAATAGCCGCCCAAAGACATCTCTGCAAAAATTTCCAGAATCTGTGAATGTGTACTTTAGATGGTAAAAGGCACTTTGAAGGTGTAATTAAGTTAAGGATCAGATGAGGAGATTATCCTGACTTATCGGGGTGGGCTCAATGTAATTACAAGTTTTCTTATAAGAGAAAGTCAGGAGGGCTAGTGAGAAATTTCAAGATGTTATACTATTGACTCTGGGGATGGAGTAAGGCACCACAAAATCTAAGGAATGCAGGAGACACCTAGAATTTGGAAAAGGCGAAGACACAGACTCTCCTCTAGATCTTTGAGAAGGAAAGCAGCCCTGCTGATACATGATAGACTTCTGACCTCCAGAGCTGTGAGATAATAAATGTGTATAATTTAAAGCCATGAGACCTATGGTAATTTGTCACAGCAGCAATAGGAAACTACTAAATCTCTCTTTCAAAATATATTCATCTCATTGCCATGGACTTATATCAGGTCTCCATCAGATATCTCCAGGAGCACTCTGACAGCTTCCTAACTGTTCCCTGTGCCTCAAATTTCTCTCACTCAGGAAAATGCTAAAGTTCTCACATTATGCCTATGATGAAGGCAGGTCCCCAGTGCTCATTTGCTTATAAAATCCTTAATATGTCAAATTAGATTCTCAATGGTCAGTTCCCACCTAGGTATCAAACTTTATTTTTAATAACTCAGTCATATGTTCTATATATTTTTCTGATATACCTCACTCTTTAATGTCTCTTGAATATCACCCAAACACATTCTCCATTAAATTTCTAGTCATTATCTGTTATTCAACACTCAGACATATTCTCCTATTCGAAGGTTTTCCTTGATACCAAGTGTTGGTAGTGATGTAAAAAAAACTGGAAACTTCATGCTTTCCTTGTGGAAATATAAAGTAGTGTAGCCACTTAGAAAAAATAATTCAGCAGTTTTTTAATTTTTATTTTTTATTAAATTTATCGGGTGTGATATTGGTTAATACAATTATATAAGTTTCAAGTGTACAATTCAATAATTCATTATCTCTATATTGCATTATCTCTATTTGCATTTGGTTCACCAACCAAAGTCAAACACATGGTGATGGAAGTTTGGCAGTTTCTCAAAGAGTTAAAGATAAATGTATTATACGGCTCCGTAATAGTACTCCAAGGCACTAAAGAGAAATGAAAACACATCACTACTAAGACAAATGTCCCAGCCAGCAGGACAAAACAACGCAGGACGAGGAGGAACCTATGGAGGATGAAGGCGAGACAGGAGACACAAAGAGACGGAGGCAAGACAGTATTCTGATCAAGCCTCAAACTTTATTTTTCAGCGGGGATATTTATACAGGGCTAACAAAGGGAGGCGGGGCTAGCTGGCAGAAGACAAGCGCATTGGCTCTTGGTTGGTCCGAGTAGGCGGTGCCACACGCCCATTGGGTCTAAGGGGATGGGGTGAGGGTTATTGACAGCCTAAGGGGTGTGTGCTTAGGGGGAGGAAGTGATGAAAGTTAAGGGAAGTAGGGCTCCGCAATGTCGGAGGCAGGCAAAACACCCAGTCCTGCAACCAAGCCTCCGCGGCCCGAAGACCCACGGCTCCCCACAGACAAATACACAGATGTTCATTGCAGCATTATTTATAATAACCCCAAACTAGAAATATCCAAGTACCCATTAAATGGTAAATGAATAGGCAAGTTGTGGTATATAAAGACCACATAACAATTTTCTGCAATTAAAAAGAACAAAATGTTGATGCATACTTCAGCATGGATGACGCTCAAAACGTGTTAAGTGAAAATCTAGACACAAAAACCACATATTGCAAGATTCCACTTATAAAAAAAAAACTAGAAAAGGCAAATTTCTAAAACAGAAAATTGTAAGTGGTTTTCTAAGACTAAGATAAGAATGGCAATTAACTGCAAATGTGCACAAGGGTACTTTTTGAGGTGACAGAAATATCTTATAACTGGTTGTTGGTAAAAATTCCAATACTATAAATTTACTAAAATCAGAGTTTTTCATTATAAGTGAATGAATTAATGAATGTATGTAAATTATACCCCAATAAAAACATTTAAAAAATAAAAATTTGAAGATTTTTCTGGAATTATTTGAGATAAGTTAAAGACTTTTCCTTTAGTTTTTCAACAGGATTTACTACAAACAAATATTGCTATGTTTATCACTCTACAATGCAATAATTTTATCTCCAAGATACTGTCTCCAATGTATACAGCAGACAAGACATGCACATTGGCTTCAACGTAATAAAATCAAAGTGATATAAAGTGACATGAAGTAAGAATTTCCTCTAACAATTTTTTGAGTAATTTTGCAGTTTTTACTATGTCCTCAGCAACTGATTCCTTTTCTTCTCAAAAGTTCCCACTTCCTTTTAGGAATTGTCTTAATAGCTCTTTGATCTTTATCGCCTGTGTTATTTTGGTTCCTGTAGAAGGTGTTCAGCCAGTATTCATGTGCAAACACTTTATTGAAAGGAGCAAGGAACACAGGTTGGAGAGAGGAGAGTGAATAAGGGAAGAATACACATCCAATAAAGCTTGCACTAAGTCAGTTACAACAGTGAATAAGCAGTTTTATCCTGTGAGGAAATTCTAGTAACTGGTACAAAATCCAAACTTCAGCATTGTCGCAGCTAACAGGTGAGAGGCATGATACGCCTCACATCTCTCCACCAAGAGGTCTCTCTGATGAAGCATAATACCCTGTCACTTCCGCCACCGCATATGCGGCAAAGTAGGTTTGAGCTGGTGCTGGATGTTGACAGTCATGCAATGGAGATGATGAGAGGATCCCAGGGAACGTGGCAGGAGTGTTGAGGGCATGTACTACCTCATCCCTCCTTGACTCAATTCTCTCACACTCTTCTCAAAAGTGAACAATGTTCTGAAAAAATTGCACAAGTGTGTGACTCATTCTTAATGGCACCATGAAAGAATCTCAGAAATAAAGTAAACCTTGTAAGAAAACAACTCTTCTTCTATTGTATTAATTATTATTCATTTTAGAATTTTAGAGAGGTTATTTTAAAGCTGCAAAAATGGGAAATAAAAGTCAAATAAAAGGAGGAAACAAAGGATGTGAAGAAAGATTAAAGAAAGGAAAAATCACAAACAATAATTTATATTTCAGAATTATTCTAGACAGCATATTACTATGAATCATCAGAACAAACCAACTTTCAAGTCTAGATTTTTACTTTGAAGCTGAAAATCTCATCACAGTTCTTATCAAAAGTAAGAAAGGAAAATATATGTTAGCTTGGCAGCTTATAGTCCAACTCAATCTCAGTCTCTTCTTTGGAAAAAAATGGAGTGAATTAGAGAAAATATCTCAAAGAAGTATTTTCATAATGATCAAAAGCCATACATGTGAAGAAACAACACCATTGTGATATGGCTTTAAGCAATTTGTTATGATTTTCAAAGGACAAGCACAGTCAAATTAAGGTGAAGAACAACAGTATTTGAGAGTATCAGTTTTGTACAAACCGAGGAAGCACTTGATGTAAAAAGTATTTTAAATCTAAAGTTAGAAATCTTAAGAATGTCTTTAAGAAAGCTGACCAAACATGCAGAACTGTGGACAGCATATAGGGAAGAATAATTTTTGAAAATTTGGAGAGAATTGATGAGAAGAAACTAACACAAAAAAATAAAAATAAGGTCACAGGTGCTTTGGGAATAGAGGAAATCAAGCATGTCTTTTAGGAGAAAAACAGAACCAGGATATTTGAATGTGCAGCTATTGCCTCTGGGGACCACAATGTCCACTTAGCTCTCAGGCCAATGACCCATCATGGACAAGAGGCTGCTCGGCTGAAGAGACTTCTCAGGGCACCCTTTACATCTTTGTTCCTCAGGCTGTAGATGAAGGGGTTCAGCATGGGGGTGACCACGGTGTATATTACTGAGGCAATCAAACTTCTCTGGGAAGAATGGGTTAGAGCAGAACTGACATAGAACCCCAGGCCTGTCCCATAGAACAAGGAGACCACAGAGAGGTGAGACCCACAGGTGGAAAATGCTTTATACCTACCCTTAGTGGAGACCATCCTCCCTAGTGAAGAGATAATCCGATAGTAAGAAAACAGAATTCCAGTGAGAGGAAACACTCCAAGGAGGACAGTGGTTACATACAAGAAGATTTTATTAGCGAGGGTATCAGAGCAGGCTACCTCGAGAATCTGAGCCAGTTCACAGAAGAAGTGTGGAATTTCAGTGCCCATACAGAAGGTCAGCCGCATTATCAGTAGAATATGAAGCAGGGCGACCCAGAAAACGATGAACCAAGACATCAGAACCAGAAAACCACAGAAGCGAGGGTTCATGATGACCACATAGTGTAGGGGCTGGCAGATGGCCACATACCGGTCATAGGCCATCACGGTCAGAAGGAAATCATCCATTCCAGCAAAAATTGTAAAAAAACATGTCTGAACGAGGCATCCGATGTAGGAGATGTTTTTGCTCTCTGCCAGGATGTTCACCAGCATCTTTGGGATAGTGGTGGAGATGAAACAGATGTCAACGAAGGACAGGTTGGAGAGGAAGAAGTACATGGGGGTGTGGAGGTGGGAGTTAGAGCTAATGGCCAGGATGATGAGCAGGTTTCCAAGCATGGTGACCAGGTATATGGACAGAAACACTCCATAGAGGAGGGGTTGCAATCCAGGATCACCTGAGAGACCCAGGAGGAGAAATTCTGATACTTCAGTGTGGTTTCCGGCTTCCATGTAGCTGATGTGTATGCTGAAGAAGGAGTCAAAAGCAACGTTCAATGAACAGCCAAATGGCACCTCGCTAATCATCACCTTTTGATTCTACCTTTACAGCTTTTATGCTCTACTCATTCTGATGCCCATGATATTTAAACCTCACAAAGAAAATAATAGCAGTAACCACATTCTTAGAAAGAAAAATAAGAAGACACATTAGATTGAGACACATAAGATTTAGATTCCTTAGGAAGCATGGGATCACAAATTAAGGTGGTTTGAGTTAAAAACCCATGTCTTTATTACTATTATGGAGCTATTGGAATGAAAGAAGTGTGGGGATTATCATTTGGGTGGTAGCCCATTTTTATTTTAAATATGCATAATTATTCAGATTTTCTTTAATGTAAAAGAAACCTGCCTCTCTTTTTAACTCCCACTCACTGGTTCTAATTCTCTATTCAAATCTATGGACATAAGCCGATTATTTTTTGATATGACACTTCAAAAATAATTGAAGTTATTTAAGGTCTATTCTCTGATAATCTCTATACTTCGTTCATTCTAATAGCTCCATAATAGTAATAAAGACATGGGTTTTTAACTCAAACCACCTGAATTTGTGACTCCATGCTTCCTAATGATGTGACAGTTAACTCTAATGTGTCTTATTTTTTTTCCTTCAAAGAATGTGGTTATTGTTATTATCTTCTTTGTGTGATTTAAAAATGACTATACACAGTAGGACCTCAACAAATGAGAGCTATTATTATTAATATTTTTAAATGACATTTATTTTTGGTATAACTCTTCTAAAGTGTAGTATATAGATGTGATTTAGAAAATAGGATCCTGAGTTAGACCTCTTGAAATAGAATTTTGGTTCACCAATTCCTATCTGTGTAACCTTGACGAAGTTCTTTAATCTATCTCAGCTACAGATACCTCCCCTCTGCAATGGGAGTAGTAAATATTTTTTTACATTTTAAGACTGATGAGTGAATTAAATGAAATGATGCATATAATTATTCTGGTGTGGTTGCTGTGAAATGCAGGGGACACTTGATAGAAGTGAGCTTCTGTTCTTAATGTGAAAACGTATCAGTCTTGCATGGCCATCATTGATCAATACTCCCCTTAAACTGGGGAAGCCATCAATTATGAAGCACTTCTGGTCATTATAAACACAACATATCTGTTACCTCTTTGACCACCCTGAAGCACTTGTAATTATTGACGATCCTTATGGCTCCTCTTTCAGAGACAGCCTGCCAAGTGAATTCTTCCAAGGAGAAAGAAAGGCATGTGGGCAACATAGCTAAGAGGAGGGAACAAAAGCACAGAATCATTAAAGTAAAAGACAAAGCATGTATGAAAGCATGTGCTCATGCGTACATGCTCTCGAGTGGGGATGTGTTGTATTAAAATTGATGGAGTTAATTGCAAAAATAGATTGATAAATTTGATAATTTTCAAAGCTTTGATAAACCATCTCATTTAATAAATGAGTGTCAAATTTAAGATCTGAAAATGAATTTTTACATTCCCAATGATAAAGTTTAAATGTTAATAGAATGCTAATTAGTTGAGAGGAGAAAAAAATCACTGAGGGTCAATTTAGTCTGGAGAAATGTGTAGACATGGCTTTTCCAGAATATGAATATTTAAGCTGTGTGAAGGATGGATACAGGTTAATCAGGAGACAGTTAAGAAAGGTAAGCATCTGGGCTGAGGGAACAGAATTGCCAGTTGTCCTGTGGGTTGCTGAGATTGGTAATAGAACAAATTGGAGAGGTCAGTGACATAGATTACTTATCATTAAGGTCAGGAGGAGACAGAGTGTATGAAACGCACAATATGAGTTTCCTGTACTATTTCTTGATGTGCTTCTCATACTAGTAATTTATGTCTATTTCTGGACTAGCGGTCATGAGTGTTTTGGCTCACCATCGTCATTCGAGGGACTTATGTGGTGCCTGGCACAGGTAGGCACTCAACATATACAAATCTTAGATGTATATTAAAGATTGAGACTGAAAGCATCAACTATACCACAAAAAGGAAATCTTCAGGCTCATCATACAATTCTTATTTTCTCACTAAATGAGGAAACCAATGTCAGTTTTTTAACCCAATAAAGAATCATTACTTAAAGCTGCAGACAACAGGATATTGACATTACAACACTAAAATGTTTGTGTTAAATTCACAAACAGACCAAGGCAGACCACTCAAATTAGTCATTTGATATTCTCCTGAACACTTAAAGAGATTACTAAGATGATGAAAGAAAATTAACCTGAGTACCAAATGTCTGAAATAATTACATTATTTGTAGATAACTTTGTGGACAGTAAGGTGAAACAACAATAACAATATGGAACTATTAAGTGCTATCGGTGAGTCAAATCTACTTCAAAAAGAGTTAGGAAATGTAATAGAAAAACCCAATCACACGAGAAACAAAATACATAATTCCTCATGCATAGTGGATCTCCAGGTAGTAGTTAATGAACAAATAACTGAACACAGGAAATTGAGAGAACCCTACAAGTATGGAAAACAGTAGATAAGAGACGGAGGCTCTCTAGAAAATAACACTTATTGGAGAGAGGCTCTAGATTCCAAGAAGAGACAAAAGAAAACAGATCAAAGGCCAGAAAAGACAGGTTCAGGGGACACAAATGTACCTTGAAAATAGGGAGACTTCATTGTTGGACTAAACAAGCATGAGATTGTCTTAATCTCACTATTGTAGAGATAAAGCCCAGTACTTGCTTTCTCTCTCTTCCTTTTTATTCCACCAGCCCTCACTGGGACACCGTGACCCTCTCTGAAGGTTATCACTGAAGCTTTCTGTTCTCCAAGGTCTGACCCTGGAAAGCCCAACTGCATTTTTATTTGACTGGGAGCAGATGAATATTGGCAAAAGGCAACAAGAACACGCTTAACGTTTCCAGCATCTCAAGGGTTGAATTCTCAGAGCTCCTCATTAAGTAATTGTACTATTGTCTTTCCACTGTCCAAATAATTCAGCTCCCTTGGAGTAAAAAAATAAAAATGAAAAGTTTTCATCGATGTTGTGTCTGTGCAAGAAGTGAAGTGAGGGAGATATATTAATTTCCTCCAAGGAGAAACTCTTCTTTCTTTGGTTTAACTTATAATTACAAATTGTCCCTAAGGTAAGTTTAATTGCTACAGGAATCAAACCCAAGAACCATCTTTCTGTGATGTTCTTCCCTTGAATAATCTTTGGAGATTTTATGCATCTCTTCATGTCCACAGTGTCACGGAGGCAAAGATGTTTTTTCTAAATCAAGCACATCAATTAAGAGTTTGGGTTTTGTTGAAAAGACTGACAAAATGAAGACTGCAAAAATGTTTTTCAACTTTCAGGATCATTTATTTTTTTCTGAAAATCTGAATACAATTAACTGTGCTTGATACTATTTAAACCTCATTTCAGGTTCTTTATAAAGTATCTCACAATTTGTAAATTTGAGAATTCACATTTCAGTAACTGGAAAACTAAAATGCGACATACCAGCAAATTTACTTAAAATTGATGTGACTATGCAAACTTTTATATGCAACACATGGACTTTACTATTACAGAATTTGGCCTGTGTACACTAGCTTATACATAAACAAAGTTACTCTTTGCTTATCTGTCCTGACCTATGAAGTGTTGTACCAACAGATTCCTCCCATAGCTTTTCACTATGTAAACATGATTCCTCCCTTTAAGACAAGGTGAAAAAATCCTAAGTTCCCATCCAGAAAATAAATGTTAACCCAGAATTAGAAAATTCTAAAGTTTCAGCAGTCTTTTACCAAAGTAGTACTGGAGGAAGTTGCAGTGTTTACCAAAAGAACAAAGTTTCTCATTAAATTCTTTTAGTGGGTCTGAAATTCTGTGACGATTTTTGGTCAAGTAGTTTCCATTAAAAATTACTGATTTTAAAACTAATAACTTAAAAACTGCTACACATACAAAAAACCAAATGGTTCACAAACATTCTCCTTGTCTTCTGAAACTTTTACGATGCATTATAATCATTAACAAGTCTTTCACAGTTAAATGACCGAGCAAACAGTTCTGTGACCATTCTTCCTCAACTGATTAAGACTGGATGACAGGTATTGGGGATAGCTTCTGAGTTTTCTGAACAGACGTGGTGACTTTGCCAGCTCCAGCTCCCTTCTTGTCCACTGCTTCGATGACACCCACAGCAACTGTCTCATGGCACAAACAGCAAAAGTGCCCATGGGAGAAGCTCTCAACACATGTGGGCTTGCCACATACCATATCAATGATGGAGGCATCACCAGGTTTCAAAACTTCAGGCCATCTTATAGTTTTTTCCCAAAACGATGATTAATGTTCTTCAGCTCTGCAAATTTGCAAGCAATGTGAACTGTGTGACAATCCATCACAGGTGTGTATCTGGCACTGATTTGGCTTGGATGGTTCCGGATAATCACTTGAGTCATAAGGACAACTGCTATTATTGGCGGATCATTTTTGCCATCACCAGCCACATTGCCACATAGAATATCTTTGACAGACACCTTCTTGACATTGAAGCCCACATTATTTCCAGGAAGAGCTTCACTCAAAGCTTCATGGTGCATTTCAACAGACTTTACTTGAGTTGTTATGGTGAGTGAAGCAAAGCTGACCACCATGCCGGGTTTGAGAACACCAGTCTCTACTTGGCACATAGGGACAGTACAAATACCACCAATTTTGTAGATGACCTGGAGGAGCAGATGCAAAGACTTGTCAGTTGGACGAGTCGGTGGCAGGATGTAATCCAGAGCTTCAAGAAGTGTGGTGCCAGTAGCATTACCATCTTTGTGGGTGACATTCCATCCCCTGAACCGAGGGATGTTAGCACTTGACTTCAGTATGTTGTCACCTTTCCAACCAGAAATTGGCACAAATGCTACCATGTCAGGGTTCTCGCCAGTTTTTTCAGTGTAGGTGCTGACCTCCTTATTGATTTCCTCATGTGTCTTCTGGCGGTAGTGTGGTTCAGTGGAATCCATCTTGATAACACCCATAATTAGTTGTTTGATATCAGTGTGTAAGCCAGAAGGGCATGCTCTTCGGCCTGCAAACCCTTGGAGATACTTGCTTCAAATTCACCAACACCAGCAACAGTAATCAGTTAGCCCGAGATGTGCCTGTAATCATGCTTTTGGTAAAGTGTGTCCTGGGGCATCAATGATGGTTACATGATACTTGCTGGCCTTGATATCAAAGGTGATGCCATTTTCATGTTCAGCCTTAAGTTTATCGAAGATCCAGGCATACTTGAACGAGCCCTTCCCCATCTCAGCAGCCTTCTTCTCACATTTTTTTAATTTTTATTTTATTTATTTATTTTTTTGTCAATCTCAATGCATTTCTAGCTAGAGGACAAGTTGTGGGAGACTTGCCAGAATCTACATGTCCAATGACAGCGATGTTGATATGTGTCTTCTCCTCTTGCATTTTGGCTTAGATTTAGTGGTAGTTTTCACAACCCCCATGTTCTGGAGACAAACCCAATGTGAAATAAAAAAGAGAAAAATATTCTTGACATTTGCTGTTGACACAGACACTTTATTGACATTAGTGAAGGCTCTGTTTATTATTACATCTAAGTATAGGGAAAAAATACTCCATGTAGAGTGAGCTGAAGAGTGAGTATTGGAGAAATATAGGTGACAAATATAAACCACTTATAACGTTTGTCAGGGAAGGGGAGGAGAGAGCAAAGCATGGTGTAAAGGGAGTATGAAACATGGGAGAAATTTTTAAAATGTAAGAGAAAATAGAGGAAAAAATTAGTTTAAAAAAGAATGATCATGTTGACAAAGGAATTTGACACACAGGAAGTGTTGACTACATAATTGACAGGATGCAATATACATTCTAAATCAATAACAATCATAGTATACTGTATCTTTAATAAAATACATGGGTGCATAAATCAAGGGGTGGAAGCAGAAGTGGCCATTTGGTAAGTTTATGTTCATGTCTCCACAGGCCTTTGCAGGATACACTTCCAGAGACTTGGCAAGGCCCTATTAAACTTCCTGCTGTGCTGCTGCCTGATACTTCAGGTCCCTCGTGCCATGTAGAGAAGTCACCATCCCAGCAGGAGTAACTGATTCTGGTCATCAGTGTCATTGTGTGACTATGGCAATGGGTATGGACTGGCACACCACTATTTTCAGTAACTCGCTGGGAGCAGCTTAATACAAACACAGTGGTAGATGCAGATGGATTTGGGCTAGTTATGCTCCCCACTGCAAAAGATCTAAGTGGTGAGACCCTGGGGGAGCCAACTTCCTTTAGCTGAGGTTTATTCTCAAAGAGGGCTGAGGGCTGTCAGAAGCACTCTCTGCACCTGGAAAAATAGGTCCCTAATCCTGCAATCCAGCACAGCATTCACTGTAGTCCATCCCTTGGGACATTTGGATGAACTTTTAAAATTGGAGATATAATTGACATATAACCTTACATAGTTTCAGCTACACAGCATAATGGTTTGATATTTGTATAATTGTGTGAAGTGATCACCTCAATAAGTTAACATCCATCATCACCTATAGTTACAACTTGTTTTCTCTTGTGATGAGAACTTTTGAGATTTACTCTGTTATATGGAGCTTCCTCAAAAGGCTAAGAATTGATCTAGCCTATGATCCAGCAATTCTTCTACTAGATATTTACCCCTAAAGACTTGAAAACTCATATCCAAAAAGATATTTGCACATCGGTGTTTGTAGCAGCATTATTCACAGTGGACAGGATGTGGAGGCAACCGAAGTGTCCTACTATAGATGATGGGCTAAATAAGCTGTGGTACATATATACAATAGAATATTACTCATCCATAAGAAGAGATGAACTACTGCCATTTGCAACAACTTGGATGGACCTAGAGATAACCATGCTAAGCGAAATAAGTCAGACAGAAATAGTTGAAAATCACATAATGCCACTTATATGTGGGATATCAACCTAAAAGCAACAAATGAACAGGACAAACAGAGACTCATGGACATGGACAATAAACTAGTGGTTACCAGAGGGGAGGGGAAAGGGGGAAAGTTGACAGGGTAAAGAGGGTCAACTATGTGGTGACAGAAAGAAATCTAACTATGGGAGGTGAACATACAGTTTAAAAAATTATATGTATATATACATACATATATATATATATATACATATATATATATATATCTTACTGTTAAAGTGTACAGCTGAAACTTATTAGATTTTGTTAACCAATGTCTCCATTTAAATTACAGAAAAAAAGATTTACTTCCTTAGCAACTTTCAAATATACAATACAGTCTTAAAACTATAGTCACCATGCTGTACATTAAATACCCAGGACTTGAGCATTTTGTAACTGAAAGCTTGTGCCTTTTGACCACCATCAGCCATTTCATCTACCCTCTCACTTCTGGAAACTCTCATTTTGTTCTCTGTATCTATGAGTTCAGTTGTTGTTGTTGTTGTTGTTTTTGTTGTTTATGAGAATTCCCATATAAGTGAGATTATACGGTATTGGTTCTTATTTCAGACTTACTACACATTAGTAGAATGTCCTCAAGTTTTATCTACATTGTGATGAATGACAGAATTTCTTATGGATGAATAATATTCCATTATTTGTATCTCTATCTATCATCAATCTATCTATCTATCTATCCTCTATCTATCACATACTCTTTATCCATTTATTCATAGGTAACACTTACCTTCTTTCCATTCCATATATGCTTCGCTATTGTAAATAAAGCTGCAATGAACAAGGGACTGCAGATATATTCTCAAGTTAATGTTTCCATTTCCTCTGGATAAATATCCAGAAGTGAAATTATTAGATCATATGGTAGTTCTCTATTCAAGTTTTTGAGGACCATCCACACTGTTTTCCATAGTGGCTCTACGAATTTACATTCCCATTAATGGTGCATTAGGGTTCCTTGATCTCCACATCCTGGCCAACATTTGCTATTTCTTGTCTTTTGATTGTAACTATTCTAACAGGTGTAAGTTGATATCTCACTGTGCTTTTGATTTCCATTTCTTTGAAGATTAATGGTGTTGACACTTACTCATGTGCTTGGCGGCCATCTGTATGTCTTGTTTGCAAAAATGTCTATTCAGATTCTCTGCCTATTTTTTAAATGGATCGGTTATCTTTTTGCTATTGAATTACATATGTTCTTTATATATTTTAGATATTAACCCCTTGGCAGATATATGATTTACGAATATTTTCTCCCATTTGGTAGATTGTCTTTTTATTTTGTTGATGATTTCCTTTGCTGTGCAGAAGTTTCTTAGTAGAATATGATCTCGCTTGTTTATTTTATATTATATGTTTTGCCTTTACTTGGATCAACTATTTTGCCTAATTTTGGGGCAAAGCTTTTCTGTGGTTTCAATGGGTCTTTTTCAGAGGAGAGGATGAGTGAGAGGCACTAAAAAGAGGAGGGTCTGTGGGAAGAACTAGAGCTTCTGCCGCTGTAGGTGGTCTCGCGGTCAGAACGGATACTCAGTGGCTTTTTCCTCTACTATCCATTCTCAATTCCCCTCACCTTTGAATAATATATCAGCTAGTCCAGATGGATTAACTGTTGGGGTGATCCTGACCTTCATCTCTGAGGGTTTTGAGGTCCAGGGAGGTGCGATGCCTGGCCTAAAGTCACATACCCAGTAAGATACAAAGTGGGGATTTAATCCCCAGCACTGTGGCTTGTGCCGACTTTAGTGGTCTTTCCATATTTCAACTAGTATTAAACATTGTTTAATTTCATTAAAAATAACAGTGAATAGACACAAAATCAAAGTTCCCCTTGTCATCTCTCAAAGTACAAGTATTTTATAATATAACGATAATCAAATTTGTCAAATTGTAACTGTGATTATTGTAGCTTTATGATTATAATCTCATAATGTAACATTGTAACCATTTTTGTCCTTAAAATTGTATCTACGATTGTCCTAGTTTTATTGTAGTTTTATGATTGTAACCATTTTCCCCCTTTTTGTCCTTAAAATTTTATTCTCATTTTAATGTACATAAAAATGCCTTTTAACTAATGTGTAACTTGTAGATAAAGAGCTTGCTTGCTTGAGAACCCCAGGAACAGACTTCAAAGGAAGCTGATTGATTCCTAGACATTTCTCGGCCAGAAGACGGACTGCAAAAGGCCCTACTAATAAATAAAACGAACAAGACTTCTGCTGGACCAGCTCCAGATTCCTTATTGGAGCAAGCAATGAAGGATAATTTAACAGACTCACACCTGAAAGAGGAACTCCTCACCCACTCCTTGCTAATTCCTTTGTTCCACTTACCTCCTCTTCAGGTGGCTTAAGAAACAAGCCAAGGCTAAGAAGACAAGATAGCGGGCCGAGAGACATTCTCACTCCCCTCCAGGATGAGGCTTAGAATTTCTCCCTTGTCCTTTACTCAGCCCCCTTCCTATAATAACCCCTGCGGGCACTCACAAAGGAAGATGGTCTTTATGCCAGCTGTCTACCATCTTCTCAGGATTCTGGCTTTTGAATAAACCTACTTTCCCGACAACAACCCTTTTCTCTCAATTATTGGCTCCCAAGCAGCAAGCAGCTGAAGAACTCATTTTTGATGGGAGAACTCATCGGTAAGAACACATTTTTGATGGGAGAACACTTGTTACACCCTGGAAGGTTCAAATCAGGAAATAATGTTTTCTACGTAAACATATAAGTGCACATGGATGGACATGTGGCCACAAGTAAATGCATCGAAATGTAAGGTGTGGTTATCCTTTGGCTTTCCTACCATATCTCTTATTTGCATTTTCCAATTGTTCTAACATCACTATATATTACTTTTTATCATCAAACGCTTAAAAATACTGCAAAATATTAAGAAAATTAATCTAATGAAAAATTCAGCCAGTAAATATTAAAAATGAAAGAATAAATCAAGGAAATTTTAAAAATAAAAAACATTCATAGAGATTATATTATTAACTATAGGTATTTACAAAGTCAATATAGTTATGGTAGTTGTTATTATATTAAATGATATTAAATACACGTGCCAACAGAAGACTTTCTACTCTTCTAACATTTCCACTTCTCTCACCCATATAAGTCCATGTAATTCTTCTCTTATCATTGAGTCATCTTTAGTCCCTGAAAAAGTTCCATTGTGTCCACTGGTTTGCCCATATTCAGAAATACCTGTCTTCATCTCCATCTTCTCCACAAAACTCCACTGAAATCTCCTCATTCACTAAGACACTGAGAGAAAAGAGCTCAGAGACACATTGGTGCCTTAGGCTAAAATTTAGTACGGATGGATGAATGGATAGATAGATGACTTATAGAGGGTAGAAAACTATTCAATAACATGACTACAGACAGACCCTCAATCTACATCCAGTGAGATTCAGGCCAGAACAGAGATTGCTCCCCATAAATCCCCTCAGACTCGGAAGTGTTGGCTCCAGAATAGGCCATTGCCCATCCCAAGGCAAGGATGTAAGTTTTTCCCCCCTTATCTGGGGCAGGTCACATTCCAGGATGTCCATCCATCTCTATCTACCCTATATAACGCCTCAGCACCTGTCATGAAGCATGGAGGATATCCAGGTCATATAGCTGTTGCCCAAGATGAGCATCATATGCAAGTTCTCTTAATAAATTCTTAATGTAATGATAGAGTTGTCGGCCTCTTTCTCTGGTCTCTTGGCCGTGGGAAATTTTATGAAACATGTAGATAGATGATAGATAGATAGATAGATGATAGATAAATAGATAGATAGATAGATAGATAGATAGATATGCAGACAGAAATATATACATGAGCTAGATGTACTAGCACTAAGCCATTTGAAAATTCTTTCTTGGATATTAATTTTTTCTTTAAAAATGTGACCTGGGGATCATCTGATCTCTAACATTGAATATATCACCATCACTGTAAAACCTTACCACTTGGCTATTTGAATTCTTAAAGTTGAACATGGAAGAGGGACAAAGATGTACAGATGCTGAAAACTACAAAGAAAAGATAGGAGAAGATCTTCCAAGAAAAACCTAACATTATTCTGGGTACACAAAGTAGCAATGGCTTGTACTGAAAATACTCCTCTCCTCTCATTCCGATCATGATTATCACATTATATCACAGATAACACATGTCACACTGGAAGGAGATGATAAATTATGACCCTAACAGAATTTACGAGATTTTATATTTGAAAAATCATTTATATACAGACTTCGGCAACCATCCAGGGGGGTCTTCCATGTACTGGTCAGCTTTATAGACTATTTTGATCTTCTAATAGCTATTAAGGGAAGAGCGAGTATAAAGAATAATATACCAGCTCTTAAGTTGTTTTAGCTTAGAAGGGAAACTTCAGAGCCACTTATATTTTATTGGACAGATAAGAATGTATTACCACATTTACCTTCAAGAGAGAAAGGAAATGGAATTCTCTGGGGTATGCAATAGGAAAGGATAACCAGAAATATTGTCAGTCAGCAGGAAAATATACCATAGAAATGTAAACAACATCAGAATCCATGTGAAAACCTGTGCAGACTGTTAGATAAAAATATAAACTCAGTGTCAGAGTTCTGAGTTTGAACCCTGCTTTTAACATTTGGTTCTCTTCCTTCTGTAACTTTAAGGAAGGTTTTTGTTTGGTTTTGTTTTGTTTTAGCTCTCTGAGAGTCTCAATTTCCTCACCTCTAAAATGGGGACAATAATCTTTCCTATTGGGAAGATTACATAAGATAATAGAGAGCAGTTAACATATGCTTACCATATAATATGCACTAAACTTCAATTATATTTTGATATATTTTAATCATACTTTATACAGTAAATAAAAAACACTGTTGGACACACACACACACACACACACAATACAAATCCACAATCAAACACATAGAAATAAATCAAGGTAACAATCAATAATTTACACATTCTAGGCCCACACTTGTGATAACAAAGATATAGTAAATACTTCAAATATAAATTTAGAACTCATTAGTGTAGAGATAAGAAAGAAGACAAAGGACAAAATTTTTGGACAGCAGATAGGGTAGAATGGTCATCATAGAAATTACTTGGACATTAGTTGTTTAAATATGTGTTATGAATCAAGACAGAGCAGTCATAGATCCTTTAGGACTGGCTGAAAGAAGAAGACAGTTTGAGAGATTCAAGAGTAAAAACTTCAGAACGGGTTGTGCCACTGGCACCAAAAAAATTTCTCAGTCCCAGAGCCAATGGATCCATCACAGACAAGACGCTACTCTGCTGAAAAGCCTTCCCAAGGCCCCCGATACATCCTTGTTCCTTAGACTGTAGATGAAAGGGTTCAGCATTGGGGAAACCACAGTGTACATCACTGAGGCCACTGAGACCTTCTCAGAAGAGTGAGTCACTGCACAAGTGAAGTAGACCTCAACACCTGTCCCATAAAATAAAGAAATAACTGTGAGATGAGACCCACAGGTGGAAAAAGCTTTTTGCTTCCCCCCTGATGAGGACATCTTCTTTATGGATAAAACAAACCTTGAATAGGAGAAAAGAATCCCCCAGAAGGGGGAAACATCCAGGACACCAGTCATAAAATATATCAATATGCTGTTTAGAAAGGTGTCAGAGCAGGCCAACTTGAACATCTGTGTCAGTTCACAGAAGAAGAAATGTGGAATTTCAAGATCTTTGCAGAAGCTCAGGTGAATCATCAGAGAGACATGGAGGAGGGATATCATAATACCAATGAACCAAATAATAAAAACTAGTGAGCCACAGAGGCGTGGGTTCATGATGACCATGTAGTGCAGGGGGTGACAGATGGCCACAAACCGGTCATAGGCCATCGCAGTCAGAAGTAGAGTGTCCGGAATAGGAAAAATTATGGAAAAATATACCTAATGAGGCAGTTCATGTAGGAGATGGCTTTGTTCTCTGTATGGATGCTCACAAGCATCTTAGGGACTATAGTGGTGCTGAAACTGATGTCAACAAAGGACAGGTTGGAGAGGAAGAAGTACATGGGTGTGTGGAAGTGGGAGTCAGAGCTGATGACCAGCATGATGAGCAGGTTTCCAAGCACAGTGATCAGGTACATGGACAGGAACAGCCCAAATATGAAGGGCTGTAGTTCTGGATCCTCAGAGAACCCAAGGAGGAGAAACTCTAAAATTTCTGTTTTGTTTCCTGCTTCCATGTAGTTGATATATCTATGAAGGAAGAGATAAGAAAAACATAAATTAGCAAAAAGTAGTAAATTCCACATATTATAAATGTCATCTATGACATTCATGCAAGTTATTTATACTTAGCCATTTTCTCTGAGTTGGGTGTCCATTCACTCTTAAATAGAATCCTACAAAATGGAGTCTCTTATCCCAAACACCTATCTTAAGTATCCATTTTGTGATGATAAAACCAAAATGGAACTCTACAGAATAAAGCCTAGAAAACCTGACCACCTATCTTAAGCCTCCATTTAATAACAACCCTTTGGATGGTTGTGTTCCTTCAAAATGGGACTAATAATATCATATACTTGCTGGTACAATGTCACTTCCATGGAATTCCTGCCAAAAATACAGGACTGCTGTCTAAAGACTGTGGAACATCAGACAAACCAAAACCAAGAAACATTCTACACAATATATTACATGTGCCCTTCAAAAATGTCAATGTCATCAAATTCAAAGAAAGTCTAAGAACTGTTCTGGATTAAATGAGCCTGAAGAGATATATCAACTAAACATAATGCATGATCTTAAATTTTCTTTTGCTATGCATATAGATAATATTGTTAGGATGATTGTCAAAATGGGAATGAGGTAACTCGATTTAAGATGGTGTAGAAGATAAATGCTGTAAGTGCCTCCTCTAGTGACCACACCAAAATTATAACAAAACTACAGAGCCACCAGTACGTGGAGTCACCAGAGGACTGGCTGAACAAAGCTCTACAACTAGGTCACCTCAAATGACAGGTCCTCTCAAAATGATAAGAGGGGCAGAGACACGAATTGGCCTGATCTCACAACCATGTGTGGCAATCAGGAATTGGGAGGGCTATCTTGGTTGAAGAGCCATCAACCCCACCTAGGAACAAAGGATCCCAGCCACACACTGGACTTCCCACCTCATGGTTCCAGTGCCAAGAAGAGAAGTTTCTACAACCTCTGGCTGTGAAAAGTGGAGACTGAGTGATACAGAGAACTGTGGACTGTGGAGACGTTCCTCTTTAAAAGCCCACATCTGGCCTTACTCACTGATGGAGTCACTTTCTCTCAGCTCCAATGCTGGAGTAGCTGCTTGATGGGTACCAGGCACATACTTGGAGTGACTGAACTGTTGGGCTTCAGGGCGAGAACTGGAGGGGTGGCTGGCTACAGAACAGAGGTACAGGCAGAAGCCATTGTTCCTTTACCGAGCCCTCCCTGCTCCCAGCCTACAGATATAGTTGCCATCAACATGGATAACACAGGTCACTCTGCCCAGGGGATTTCCTGAGATTCCAGCTTTCTGAACTTGTGGGCTCACACAAGCTGCTTCCAGTGATTTATTCCATACAAATGGGCTCTTGGCTCCAGCTGTGAACTTGCCTAAAATCTTTATAGAGACATAAAAACTATGAAATGGAGATCAAAAACGTATAGAGAGCCACGTAGAAACAAAGAATACAATATCCGAGATGAAGAGTACATTAGAGGGAATCAACAGATTGGATAAAATGTAGGATCGAATCAGCAACATAGAGGACACGAGTAGCAGAGGAAAGCCAATCCAACAGCAACAAGAAAAGAAAATCCAAACAAATGAGGATAGCTTAAGAAGCCTATGGGACAACATCAAGCATAACAATATTCGCATCATAGGGGTACCAGAAGGAGAAGAGAGAGAGCAAGAAAATGAAAACCTATTTGAAAAAATGATGACAGAAAACTTCCCTAACCTGCTGAAGGAAATAGATGTACAACCCCAGAAAGTTCAGAGAGTCCCAAACAAGATGAACCCAAAGAGGCCCACACTGAAACACATCATAATTAAAATGACAAAGCTTAAAGACGAAGACAGAATCTTAAAAGCAGTAAGAGAAAGGCAATTAGTTACCTAAATGGGAGCTCCCAAAAGAATATCAACCAGTTTTTCTCAACAGAAACTTTTCAGGCCACATGGGCTTGGCACAAAATATTTAAACTGATGAAAACCCGGGATCCACAACCAAGATTACTTTATCCAGCAAAGTTATCATTTAGAATAGAAGGACAGATTAAGTGCTTCCCAGACAAAAATAAGTTAAAGGAGTTCATCACCACCATTATAGAAAATGTTAGAAGAACTTCTTTAAGAAAAAGAAAAAAGCAATTATCAAAAATATAAATAAAGACTCTATGGCCATGCCACACTGAACAAGACCGGTCCTGTCTGATCTCAGGACTGCGCCACTGGACACCTACTTCACAAATCCACACTAATAAGACCGAGCAACTTAGGAATTTTATTTAGTTCATAGAAACAGACATTGAAAGGCAGCCAAAAGGGAAGACAAAGAAGCAGAAACCAAATGAGAGAACAGAACGGAGATCCAAGTAATCTAATGGATGCAGAGTTCAAAACACTGGATATAAAGATGCTCAATGAACTTTTGGGAAGTGTAGATAAATTCAGTGAGAACTTCAACATAGAGATAAAAACATAAAAATGGAAATGGAAATTATCAAAGGAAACCAGTCTGAAATGAAGAACACATTATTTGAGATGAGAAGTATATTAAACGGAATTTTAGAAAGTGAATAAAGAAAAGGATGAAATGACCTCTCTGGAGGACGAGAAAGTCAAGGACACTCAATCAGAATGGCTAGAGATAAGATGCCAAGACTATAAAAATCACTTAAAGAGCATATGAGACATTATTAAGGGTATCCTACATATCTGTCTGATCAGCATATCTGAAGAAAATCAAATGTTGAACAGCTGTTTGAAGATAATGATGGAAAACTTCCCTAATCTGGTGAAGGAAATGGACATAAAACCCCAGGAAGCTCAGAGAATTCCCAAACTCTGGGATCCAAAGAGGCCCACAGCAAGACACAGTTTAATTAAAATACCAAAGGTTAAATACAAAAAAAAGAATATTAAAAGCAGCAAGAGAAAAACAGATAGTAACCTACAAGGGAACATGCATGAGACTCGCAGCTGGTTTCTGAAAAGAAGCTATCCAAGACAGAGGGGCTGGGCACAAAATATGCGACTTCATGAAGACAAGGATCTACGACCAAGAATAATTTATCCAGCAAAGCTATCATTTAGAGTTGAAGGACAGATAAAGAGCTTCCTGGACAAAAATAAGCTAATAGAGTTTATCACCACAAAGCCAGTATTACAGGAAATGTTGGAGGGATTTCTTTAAGAAAAAAAGTCTTGTATCAAAAAGAGGAAAAAAGAATGGTAACAACTACATTCCGGTCCATATGTACTTTAAATGGAAAAGAATTAAGTGCTCCAACCAAAAAATAGAGTCGCTGAAACAAGACTCCTACATATGAAAAGGAAGGGGATGGAAAAAGATATTGCTTTGAGGGACCTAGAAAGTGTTTAAGTCAGACAGAGAGAGATGAACACTATATGACTTCACTTATATGAGGAATCTAAGGAATGAAAAGGACAAACTAATCAAAAACAGAATCACAAACATAGTGGACAATTTGATGTCAGACAAAGGGTAAGGGTTTTGGGGTCTGGGAAAATGGGGTGAAGGGCTAAAGAAGTACAAATTATTAGCTGATGGATGCTCACGGGGATGCGGAACACGGCATAGGGAAAGCAGACATCAGTAAGGTAATGGCTATGTGTAGAGCCAGAGGGAAGGTAGAGCAATCAGGGGGATCATTTCATAAACTACATAAATGTCCAATCAAGATACTGCATACTTGAAACTAATAAAAATAATACTTAAACACATAGTCTCTTTGAGCCAAACTGACAACAATTGCTGGGAAATGAGGTCTCGAAAGTTTTCCAGAGGAATGACGGTTTTGCAATTCCTTTTCTACTCTTGCAGTTCAGGAGGAAATGTAAGGAAGATTTCAGGAAGGTGGAAGAAAACAGGGTGGGTGAATTCTCTATGATTCGATGACAGGACAGTTAACAAGATTCTATGCTCTCCTGGAGGTGGTTATGCCTCTGAGGTGCTTGAAACCATGAAGATACTTCTGGCGATTCAATGATGTGTTAACCTAAGTGAAGAAGAAAAATGAACAGGGCTCATGTAAAGCAAAGATAAACCTCTTCCTAAAGAAGTTAGAGGCCTAGGGTGTGACTAACCGCCACGAACAGCCTAGTTAGGAATTTATGATCCGATCAGTCTGTAAGGTTACACTTGGTCACTGATTTATCACAGAGCCCTTTTCCTTTATAGGTACTTAACATGATGGATGGTATCATGTCCAATGAGAGGACATACAGGATGGGCGGGCATGTAACTAAGAACTGAAGGATCATGGGTAGGATTCGGCCAACTCTCTCAACAGGAACTTCTCCTCTTTCTGTACAATTCCTTTATTTATGCTACCACCACTGCAGACCGATGAATGCCACACCAATATCTTTAAATTCTGAGATAATAGCACCATCACGGTGTTCTATAGGCCCTTCAACTCAACCTTTCCAAGATTAAACTGATGTTTTATCCTCCTTGAGTGTTGTTTCTCCTACTGTTCCAACTCTTTGAAGCTAACACCACCAACTCTAGAATTGCTTTACTCCAGGAGTGCTCAATCAGGTTGATTTTACCCACTCGTAGGACAATTAGCAATGTCTGAAGAAATTCCTGGTTATCACAACTCGGTGTTGGCTTCCAGTGGGCAGAGGACAGGGATCTGTTAAACATCTTACAGTACATAGCACAGTTCCCTGCGACAAATTATACGGACCAAAAAATGTCAATATTGTGAAGGTTGAGAAACCTGCTCTAGACCGTTGAGGAATAATATTAAATGTTTTATCTAAAATATCCCAATCATTCTCTATTATCTTACAATGATATTAAAAACATTATCTGAAATATATCTCAAATTTCTCCATTATTTCATGCTATGTAATATTTTTTTATTGTGGTTAAATTTATATATCATAAAATGTACCATTTAAACAATTTTTAAATGTACAATTTTGTACACTTGGCATTAAGTACATTTATGTGGCGGGGTAACCATCACCATCTGTCTCAGGAATTTTCCATCTGCCCCAACTGGAACTCTGCACATGTTAAACACTAAGTCCCTATTCCTCTATTCACCCAGCCCCCAGCAAACTCCATTCTACTTTCACTTTCTATTAATTTGACTGCTCTTGGTACCTGATATAAGTAGAATGACATAGTATTTCTCTATTTAGAATCTTAAATTTGGACATTTGAAAAAGTAAACTTCTGATGTTCCTCCCCCACCTCCTCACCCCCCGCAATTGGGCTCCACTCAGAATTCTACCTGTCTCAGTGGAGGCAATTCCATTTTTCCAGTTGTTCAGGCCCCAACCCTAGAGCCATATCCTGCCTGGCAACAACTTCTGGTGACTCTACCTTCAAAATATAGCCCACCTGAAAACTTCTCAACCCTTCACTACTATCCCCACCCTGGTCCTAACACCTAGCTCATACCCTGATGGCTTAAGTCAGCTCCAAGCAGGCTGCCTTACACATTACAATCCATATTCAACCCAGCAGCCAGAATGATGTTTTAAAATCTGAGATCAGAATCTCTCAGGTGTCTGCTCAAAACCCTGCAGTGACTCCCCAGTCACTCAGACTAAATGAAAGCAAAAGTCCTTCAGAGGCAGAGAAAGCCTCACATGATCAGCCCCTGATACCTAACACTCCCTGCTCCCCTTCACTCAATCTGCTCCAGCCACCTTGCCCCTAGGCAACCTCCCACCTCAGGGTCTTTGTATTAACCTTACCCTCTGCCTGGGGCATTCTTTCCCCAGATGCACTCACCTAAGTCATTTGCCATCTTCACAAGTGTAACTTTCTCAAAGAGTTTTATTAAGACCATCATTTGTAATATGACAACAAGCTCCTTCTCATGCCCCTGATCCTCTAAATCCTGTGGGAGCTGAGCCTAAAATAATGACTGACACATAGCAAATAATCAGTAAAATGGATTTAATAAATAGAATAAACAAATGTGGCTCTGAAGGGGCTGCCAAGATCATTGCCTGCTGATCATAGTTGATTGGCCAATGTGGAAAGAGGACATGGTTATGCCAATCAGAATTCTTGCTGAGATTTCATTTTGCATATAGGAGTTTAAATTATCTAGTTCCTATTAAGTAGTAAACCTACCAGGCATGTGTAGTGACAGCTGCTGTCTCCCATGTCTCCTTATGTAGATAAAGGGTATGAGAATGTAAAGCCAATTATCTGAAAGGAAATCCTCACACTGTTTGAGCCCCTATGTTGAGATGTACCCATGTACAGCTGAGTCTCTGCTCAGCTACATTCAGATGGATAAGGACATTCTTTTATGCCACTTGCCACCGAAGCACAACTGTCTAGTGCAGCCTCACCTTTATATAAATCAGTATCATGAGGTGATCATGATCAATGGAAAATCAGCAAGGAGTGCCATGAGAGATCCATCACCTGCACAGCTCAAGGCCTTATTAGTTGATCGTTGGCAAATTCTAACTCACACACATCTCCCATGGTGAGATGAATAATAGCCGCCCAAAGACATCTCTGCAAAGTTTTCCAGAATCTCGGGATGTGTACTTTGATGGTAAAAGGCACTTTGAAAGTGTAGTTAAGTTAAGGATCAGATGAGGAGATTATCTTGACTTAAGTGGGTGGGCTCAATGTAATTACAAGTTTTCTTATAAGAGAAAGTCAGGAGGGCTAGTGAGAAATTTCAAGATGTTATACTGTTGACTCTGGGGATGGAGTAAGGCACCACAAAATCTAAGGAATGCAGGAGACACCTAGAATTTGGAAAAGGCGAAGACACAGACTCTCCTCTAGATCTTTGAGAAGGAAAGCAGCCCTGCTGATACATGATAGACTTCTGAGCTCCAGAGCTGTAAGATAATGTGTGTCATTTAAAGCCACTAGACTTCTGGTAATTTGTCACAGCAGCAATAGAAAGCACTACACCTCTCTTTCAAAATATATTCATCTCATTGCCATGGACTTATATCAGGTCTCCATCAGATATCTCCAGGAGCACTCTGACAGCTTCCTAACTGTTCCCTGTGCCTCAAATTTCTCTCACTCAGGGAAATCCTAAAGTCCTCACATTATGCCTATGATGAAGGCAGGTCTCCAGTGCTCGTTTGCTTATAAAATCCTTAATAGGTCAAATTAGATTCTCAATGGTCAGTTCCCACCTAGGTATCCAATCTTATTTTTAATGACTCAGTCATATGTTCTATATATTTTTCTGATATGCCTCACTCTTTAATGTCTCTTGAATATCACCCAAACCCATTTTCCATTAAATTTCTAGTCATTATCTGTTATTCAACACTCAGACATATTCTCCTATTCAAAGGTTTTCCTCGATACCAAGTGTTGGTAGAGATGTGAAAAAAACTGGAAAATTCATGCTTTCCTTGTGGAAATATAAAATGGTGTATCCACTTCGAAAAAATAACTCAGCAGTTTTTTTTATTTTTATTTATTATTAAATTTATTGGATGTGATATTGGTTAATAAAATTATATAAGTTTGAGTGTACAATTCAATAATTCATTATCTCTATATTGCATTGTATGTTCACCAACCAAAGTTAAACACATGGTGATGGAAGTTTGGCAGTTTTTCAAAAGTTAAATATAAATTTATTATACGGCTCTGTAATAGCACTCCAAGGTACTAAAGAGAAATGAAAACACGTCAATACTAAGACAAATACACAGATGTTCATTTCAGCATTATTTATAATAACCCCAAACTAAAAATATCCAAGTACCCATTAAATGGTAAATGAGTAAGCAAGTTGTGGTATATAAAGACAACATAACACTTTTCTGCAATTAAAAAGAACAAAATGTTGAAACATACTTCAGCATGTATGACGCCCAAAACGTGTTAAGTCAAAATCTAGACACAAAAAAACACATGTTGTAAAATTCCATTTATAAAAATAATCTAGAAAAGGCAAATTTCTAAAACAGAAAATTGTAAGTGGTTTTCTAAGACTGAGGTAAGAATGAGAATTACCTGCAAATGTGCACAAGGGTACTTTTTGAGGTTACAGAAATATTATATAACTGTTGTTGGTAAAAATTCCAATACTATAAATTTACTAAAATCAGAGTTTTTCATTATCAGTTCATGAATTAATCAATGTATGTAAATTATACCCCAATAAAAATGTTTAAAAAATAAAAATTTGAAGATTTTTCTGGAATTATTTGAGATAAGTTGAAGAATTTTCCTTTAGTTTTCAACAGGATTTACTACACACAAATATTGTTATGCTTATCACTCTACAATGCAATAATTTTATCTCCAAGATACCCTCCACAATGTATACATTAGACAAGAAATGCCCATTGGATTCAACTTAATAAAATCAAAGTGAATTAAAGTGACATGAAGTAAGACTTTCCTCTAACAATTTTTTGAGTTATTTTGCAGTTTTTCCTATGTCCTCAGCAACTGATTCCTTTTCTTCTCAAAAGTTCCCACTTCCTTTTAGGTATTGTCTTAATACCTCTTCAATCTTTATCACCTGTGTTATTTTGGTTCCTGCAGAAGTTGTTCAGCCAGTATTCATGTGCAAACACTTTATTGAAAGGAGCAAGGAACACAGATTGGAGAGAGGAGAGTGAATAAGGGAAGAACACACATCCAATAAAGCTTGCACTAAATCAACTACAACAGTGAATAAGCAGTTTTATCCTGTGGAGAAACTCTAGTAACTGGTACAAAATCCAAACTTCAGCATTATCCCAGCTAACAGGTGAGAGGCATGATACGCCTCACATCTCTCCATCAAGAGCTGTCTCTGATGAAGCATAATTCCCTGTCACTTCCGCCACCGCATATGCGGCAAAGTAGGTTTGAGCTGGTGCTGGATGTTGACAGTCGTGCAATGGAGATGGTGAGAGGATCCCAGGGAACGTGGCAGGAGTGTTGAGGGCATGTACTACCTCATCCCTCCTTGACTCAATTCTCTCACACTCTTCTCAAAAGTGAACAACGTTCTGAAAATTTATACAAGTGTGTAACTCATTCTTAATGGAACCATGAGAGAATCACAGAAGAAAAGTAAACCCTGTAAGAAAACAACTCTTCTTCTATTGTATTAATTATTATTCATTTTAGAATTTTAGAGAGGTTATTTTAAAGCTGCAAAAATGGAAAATAAAAGGAGGAAACAAAGGATGTGAAGAAAGAGTAAAGAAAGGAAAAATCACAAACAATAATTTATATTTCAGAATTATTCTAGACAGCATATTACTATGAATCATCAGAACAAACCAACTTTTAAGTCTAGATTTTTACTTTGAAGCTGAAAATCTCATCACAGTTCTTATCAAAAGTAAGAAAGGAAAATATGTGTTAGCTTGCCAGCTTATAGTCCAACTCAATCTTAGTCTCTTCTTCGGAAAAAATGGAGTGAATTAGAGAAAATATCTCAAAGAAATATTTTCATAATGAGCAAAAGTCATACATGTGAAAAAACAACACCATTCTGATATGGCTTTAAGCACTTTGTTATGACTACTGTATGATTTTCAAAGGACAAGCACAGTCAAATTAAGGTGAAGAACAATATTTGAGAGTATCAGTTTTGTAGAAACTGAGGAAGCACTTGATATAAAAAGTATTTTAAATCTAAAGCTAGAAATCTTAAGAATGTCTTTAAGAAAGCTGACCAAACATGCAGAACTATGGACAACATATAGGGAAGAATAATTTTTGAAAACTTTGATAGAATTGTTGAGAAGATACTAACACAAAAAAATAAAATTAAGGTCACAGGTTCTTTGAGAATAGAAAAAATCAAGCATGTCTTTTAGGAGAAAAACAGAACCAGGATATTTCAATGGGCAGCTATTGCCTCTGGGGACCACAATGTCCACTTAGCTCTCAGGCCAATGACCCATCATGGACAAGAGGCTGCTCGGCCGAAGAGACTTCTCAGGGCACCCTTTACATCTTTGTTCCTCAGGCTGTAGATGAAGGGGTTCAGCATGGGGGTGACCACGGTGTACATTACTGAGGCAATCAAACTTCTCTGGGAAGAATGAGTTAGAGCAGAACTGAGATAGACTCCCAGGCCTGTCCCATAGAACAAGGAGACCACAGAGAGGTGAGACCCACAGCTAGAAAATGCTTTATACCTGCCCTTAGTGGAGGCCATCCTCCTTAGTGAGGAGATAATCCGATAGTAAGAAAACAGAATTCCACTGAGAGGAAAAACTCCAAGGAGGACAGTGGCTACATACAAGAAGATTTTATTAGTGAGGGTGTCAGAGCAGGCTACCTCGAAAATCTGAGCCAGTTCACAGAAGAAGTGTGGAATTTCAGTGCCCATACAGAAGGTCAGCCGCATTATCAGTAGAATATGAAGCAGGGCGACCCAGAAAATGATGAACCAAGACATCAGAACCAGAAAACCACAGAAGCGAGGGTTCATGATGAGCGCATAGTGTAGGGGCTGGCAGATGGCTACGTACCGATCATAGGCCATCACAGTCAGAAGGAAATCATCCATTCCAGCAAAAATTGTAAAAAAACACCTCTGAACGAGGCATCCGATGTAGGAGATGTTTTTGCTCTCTGCCAGGATGTTCACCAGCATCTTTGGGATAGTGGTGGAGATGAAACAGATCTCAACGAAAGACAGGTTGGAGAGGAAGAAGTACATAGGGGTGTGGAGGTGGGAGTCAGAGCTAATGGCCAGGATGATGAGCAAGTTTCCAAGCATGGTGATCAGGTATATGGACAGAAACACTCCACAGAGGACGGGCTGCAATGCAGGATCATCTGAGAGACCCAGGAGGAGGAATTCTGATACTTCTGTGCGGTTTCTGGCTTCCATTTAGCTGATGTGTGTGCTGAAGAAGGAGTCAAAAGCAACGTTCAATGAACAGCCAAATGGCATCTCAGCTAATCATCACCTTTTGATTCTAACTTTACAGCTTTTATGCTCTAGCCATCATTCTGATGCCCATGATTTTTAAACCTCACAAAGAAAATAATAGCAGTAATCATATTCTTAGAAATAAAAATAATAAGACACATTAGATTGAGACACGTTAGATTTAGATTTCTTAGGAAGCATGGGATCACAAATTAAGGTGGTTTGAGTTCAAAACCCATGACTTCATCATAATTATGGAGCTATTGGAATGAAAGAAGTGTAGAGATTATCATTTGGGTGGTAGCCCATTTTTATTTTAAATGTGCATAATTATTCAGATTTTCTTTAATTTAAAAGAAACCTTCCTCTCTTTTTATCTCCCATTCACTGGTTCTAATTCTCTCTTGAAATCTATGGACATAAACCAATTTTTTTTTGATATGACACTTCAATAATAATTGAAGTTATTTAAGATCTATTTTCTGATAATCTCTATACTTCTTTCATTCTAATAGCTCCATAATAGTAATAAAGACATGGGTTTTTAACTCAAACCACCTGAATTTGTGACTCCATGCTTCCTACTGATGTAACAGTTATCTCTAATGTGTCTTATATTTTTTCCTTCAAAGAATGTGGTTATTGTTATTATCTTCTTTGTGAGATTTAAAAATATCTATGCACAGTAGGACCTCAACAAATGAGAGCTATTATTATTAATATTTTTAAATGACATTTATTTTTGGTATAACTCTTCTAAAGTGTAGTGTATAGATGTGATTTAGAAAATAGGATCCTGAGTTAGACCTCTTGAAATAGAATTTTGATTCACCAATTCCTATCTGTGTAACCTTGAAGAAATTCTTTAATCTCACTCAGCTGCAGATATCTCCCCTCTGCAATGGGATTAGTAAATATTTTTTTACATTTTAAGACTGATGAGTGAATTAAATGAAATGATGCATATAATTATTCTGGTGTGGTTGCTGTGAAATTCAGAGGACACTCGATAGAACTGAGCTTCTGTTCTTAATGTGAAAACGAATCAGTCTTTCATGGCCATCATTGATCAATACTCCCCTTAAACTGGGGAAGCCATCAATTATGAAGCACTTCTGGTCATTATAAACACAACATGTCTGTTACCTCTTTGACTGCCATGCAGCGCTTGTAATTAATGAAGATCCCTATGGCTCCTCTTTCAGAGACAGCCTGCCAAGTGAATTCTTCCAAAGAGAAGGAAAAGCATGTGGGCAACAAAGCTAAGAGAGGGGGAACAAAATCACAGAACCATTAAAGTAAAAGACAAAGCATGTATGAAAGCATGTGCTCATGCGTACATGCTCTCGAGTGGGGATGTGTTGTATTAAAATCGATGGAGTTAATTGCAAAAATAGATAGATAAATTTGATAAACGACATTCAAATCTTCGATAAATCATCTCGTTTAATAAATCAGTGTCAAATTTAAGATCTAAAAATAAATTTTCACATTCCCCATGATAAAGTTTAAATGATAATAGAATGCTAATTAGTTGAGGAGAGAAAAAAATCACTGAAGATCAATTTAGTCTGGGGAAGTGGGTAGAAATGGCTTTTCCAGAATATGAATATTTAAGCTGCGAGAAAGATGGGTAAAGGTTATTCAAGAGACAGTTAAAAAAGGTAAGCATCTGGGCTGAGGGAACAGAATTGCCAGTTGTCCTGTGGGTTGCTGAGATTGGTAATAGAACAAATTGGAGAGGTCAGTGACATAGAAAACTTATCATTAAGGTCAGGAGGAGACAGAGTGTATGAAACGCACAATATGAGTTTCCTGTACTATTTCTTGTTGTGCCTCTCATACTGGTAATTTTATGTCTATTTGTGGACTAGTGGTCATGAGTGTTTTGTCTCACCATCGTCATTCAAGGTATTTATCTGGTGTCTGGCACAGAGTAGGCACTCAACATATACAAATCTTAGATGTATATTAAAAATCGAGACTAAAAACATCAACTATGACACAAAAAGGAAATCTTCAAGCTCATCATGAAACTGTTTTTTTCTCACTAAATGAGGAAACCAATGTCAATTTCTTAACCCAATAAAGAATCGTTACTTAAAGCTGCAGACAACAGGATATTGACATTACAACACTAAAATGTTTGTGTTAAATTCACAAACAGACCAAGGCAGACCACTCAAATTAGTCATTTGATATTCTCCTGAACACTTAAAGAGATTACTAAGATGATGAAAGAAAATTAACCTGAGTACCAAATGTCTGAAATAATTATATTATTTGTAGATAACTTTGTGGACAGTAAGGTGAAACAACAATAACAATATGGAACTATTAAGTGCTATTGGTGAGTCAAATCTACTTCAAAAAGAGTTAGGAAATGTAATAGAAAAACCCAATCACACGAGAAACAAAATACATAATTCCTCATGCATAGTGGATCTCCAGTTAGTGGTTAATGAACAAATAACTGAACACAGGAAATTGAGAGGACCCTACAATTATGGAAAAGAGTAGATAAGAGAAGGAGGCTCTCTAGAAAATAACACTTATTGGAGAGAGGCTCTAGATTCCAAGAAGAGAGAAAAGGAAACAGATCAAAGGCCAGAAAAGACAGGTTCAGGGGACACAAATGTACCTTGAAAATAGGGAGACTTCATCGTTGGACTAAACAAGCATGAGATTGTCTTAATCTCACTATTGTAGAGATGAAGCCCAGTACCTGCTTTCTCTCTCTTCCTTTTTATTCCACCAGCCCTCACTGGGACACCGTGACCCTCTCTGAAGGTTATCACTGAAGCTTTCTGTTCTCCAAGGTCTGACCCTGGAAAGCCCAATTGCATTTTTATTTGACTGGGAGCAGATGAATATTGGCAAAAGGCAACAAGAACACGCTTAAAGTTTCCAGCATCTCAAGGGTTGAATTCTCAGAGCTCCTCATTAAGTAATTGTTCTATTGTCTTTCCACTGTCCAAACAATTCAGCTCCCTTGGAGTAAAAAAATAAAAATGAAAAGTTTTCATCGATGTTGTGTCTGTGCAAGAAGTGAAGTGAGGGAGATATATTAATTTCCTCCAAGGAGAAACTCTTCTTTCTTTGGTTTAACTTAAAATTACAAAGTGTCCCTAAAGTAAGTTTAATTTCTACAGGAGTCAAACTCAGGAACCAACTTTCTGTGATGTTCTTCCCTTGATTAATCTTCGGAGATTTTATGTATCTCTTTATGTCCACAGTGTCACAGAGGCAAAGATATTCTTTCTAAATCAAGCACATCAATTAAGAGTTTGGGTTCTGTTGAAAAGACTGACAAAATGAAGACTGCAAAAATGTTTTTCAACTTTCAGGATCATTTATTTTTTTCTGAAAATCTGAATACAATTAACTGTGCTCAATACTATTTAAGCATTATTTTAGGTTCTTTATAAAGTATCTCACAATTTGTAAATTTGAGAATTCACATTTCAGTAACTGGAAAACTAAAATTCGACATATCAACAAATTTACTTAAAATTGATGTGAGTATGCAAAATTTCATATGCAACACATGGACTTTACTATTACAGAATTCGGCCTGTATAAACTGGCTTATACATAAACAATTACTCTTTACTTATCTCTCCTGACCTATGAAGTATTGTACCAACAGATTCCTCCCATAGCTTTTCACTAGGTAAACATGATTCCTCCCTTTAAGATAAGGTGAAAAAATCCTAAATTCCCATCCAGAAAATATAAGTTAACCCAGAATTATCAAATTCTAAAGTTTCAGCTGTCTTTTACCTAAGTAGTACTGGAGGAAGATGCAATGTTGACCAAAAGAACAAAGTTTCTAATTAAATTGTTTTAGTGGGTCTCAAATTCTGTGAAAGATTTTTGGTCAAATTGTTTCCATTAATAATTACTGATTTTGAAAACTAATAACTTAAAAACTGCTACACATACAAAAAACCAAATGGTTCACAAACATTCTCCTTGCCTTCTGAAAGTTTTCCGATGCATTGTAATCACTAACCTGTCTTTTACAGTTAAATGACTGAGACAAACAGTTCTGCGACCGTTCATCCACCACTGATTAAGACTGGATGACAGGTATTGGGGATACTATTTATTTAGCTTCTGAGTTTTCTGAACAGACATGGTGACTTTGCCAGCTCCAGCTCTCTTCTTCTCCACTGCTTCGATGAAACCCATAGCAACTGTCTCATGTAACAAACAGCAAAATGGCCCATGGGAGAAGCTCTCAGCACACGTGGGCTGCCAGGGACCATATCAATGATGGAGGCATCACCAGATTTCAAAACTTCTGGCCATCTTACAATTTTTTTTCCAGAACGATGATTAATATTCTTCTTCTGATCAGCAAATTTGCAAGCAATGTGAACTGTGTGACAATGAAGTACAGGTGTGTATCTGGCACTGATTTGGCTTGGATGGTTCAGGATAATCATCTGAGTCAAAAGACCAACTGCATTTATTGGCAGGTCATTTTTGCCGTCACCAGACACATTGCCACATAGAATATCTTTGACAGACACCTTCTTGACATTGAAGCCAACATTATTTCCAGGAAGAGCTTCACTCAAAGCTTCATGGTGCATTTCAACAGACTTTACTTCAGTTGTTATGTTGACTAAAGCAAAGCTGACCACCATGCCAGGTTTGAGAGCACCAGTCTCTACTTGGCCCATAGGGACAGTACAAATACCACCAATTTTGTAGACGACCTGGAGGAGCAGATGCAAAGACTTGTCAGTTGGACGAGTTGGTGGCAGGATGTAATCCAGAGCTTCAAGAAATGTGGTGCCAGTAGCATTGCCACCTTTATAGGTGACTTTCAATCCCTTGAACTGAGGGATGTTAGCACTTGACTTCAGTATGTTGTCACCATTCCAACCAGAAATTGGCACAAATGCTACCATGTCAGTGTTGTCGCCACTTTTCTCAGTGTAGGTGCTGACTTCCTTATTGATTTCCTCATGTGTCTTCTGGTGGTAGCGTGGTTCAGTGGAATCCATCTTGTTAACACCCATAATTAATTGTTTCACACCCAGTGTGTAAGCCAGAAGGGCATGATCATGGGCCTGCCCATCCTTGGAGATACCTGTTTCAAATCCACCAACACCAGCAGCAACAATCGGCTAGCCTGAGATGTGCCTGTATTCATGCTTTTGATAAAGTGTGTCCTGGGGCATCAGTGATGGTTACATGATACTTGCTGCCTTGATATCAAAGGTGACGCTGGTTCATGTTCAGCTTTCAGTTTATCGAAGATCCAGGCATACTTGAAGGAGCCCTTCCGAATCTAATCAGCCTTCTTCAAACATTTTTTGATTTTCTTTTTTTATTTTATTTTATTTTATTTTTTGTCAATCTCAATGCATTTATAGATCAGATGACAAGTTGTGGTAACTTGCCGGAATCTACGTGTCCAATGACAGCGATGTTGTTATGAGTCTTCTCCTCTTCATTTTGGCTTAGATTTAGTGGTAGTTTTCACAACCCCCATGTTCTGGCGACAAACCCAATGTGAAAAAAAAAAAGGGAAAATTGTTCTTGACATTTGCTGTTGACACGGACACTTTATTGACTTATGAGAGGGCTCTATTTACTAATACATCTAACTAGAGGGACGAAATAATCCATGTTGAGTGAGCTGAAGAGTGAGTATTCGACAAATATAGGTGACATATATAAACCACTTATAACGTTTGTAGGGGAAGGGGAGGAGAGAGTAAAGCATCTTGTAAAGGGAGTATGGAACATGGGAGAAATTTTTAAAATTTAATAGAAAATAGAAGAAAATATTAGTTTAAAAAAGAATGATCATGTTTACCAAGGAATTTGACATGCAGGAAGTGCTGACGACATAATCGACAGGATGCAATATACACCCTAAATCAATGACAATCATAGTATGCTGTATCTTTAATAGAATACATGGGTCCATAAATCAAGGGTTGGAAACAGAAGTGGCCCCTTCTTATGACACTTCCACTCAGCCACTTTGGATGTTTATGCTTCCGGTCTCCACATGCCTTTGCAGGATACACTTCCAGAAACATGGCAAGGCCCTATTAAACTTCCTGCTGTGCTGCTGCCTGATACTTCAGGACCCTCGTGTCAGATAGAGAAGTCACCATCCCAGCAGGAGTAACTGATCCTGGTCATCAGTGTCATTGTGTGACTATGGCAATGGGCATGGACTGGCACACCACTATTTTCAGTAAGTCACTGGGAGCAGCTTAATACAAACACAGTGGTAGATGCAGATGGATTTTGGATAGTTATGCTCTCCACAGCAAAAGATCTAAGTGGTGGGACCCTGGGGGAGCCAACTTCCTTTAGCTGAGGGTTATTCTCAAAGAGGGCTGAGGGCTGTCAGATGGCTGCACTCCCTGCTCTTGGAAAAATAAGTCCCTAACCCTGCAATACAACACAGCATTCACTGTAGTCCATCCCTTGGGACATTTGGATGAACTTTTAAAATTGGAAATATAATTGACATATAACCTTACATAGTTTGAGGTACACAACATAATGGTTTGATATTTGTATAATTGTGTGAAGTGATCGCCTCAACAAGTTAACATCCATCACTACCTATAGTTACAACTTGTTTTTTCTTCTGATGAGAACTTTTGAGATTTACTCTCTTATATGGAGGTTCCTCAAAAGACTAAGAATTAATCTAGCGTATGATCAAGCAATTCTTCTACAAGATATTTACCCCCAAAGACTTGGAAACTCATATCGAAAAAGATATTTGCACATTGATATACGTAGCAGCATTATTCACAGTGGCCAGGATATGGAGGCAACCGAAGCATCCTAACATAGATGATGGGCTAAATAAGCTGTGGTACATATATACAATAGGATATTACTCATCCATAAGAAGAGATGAACTATTGCCATTTGCAACAACTTGGATGGACCTAGAGATAATCATGCTAAGCGAAATAAGCCAGACAGAAAAAGTTGAAAATCACATAATGCCACTTATATGTGGGATATCAACCTAAAGGCAACAAATGAACAGGACAAACAAATAGAGACTCATGGACATGGACAATAGTCTAGTGGTAACCAGAGAGGATGGGAAAGGGGGAAAGTTGAAAGGGTAAATGGGGTCAAATGTGGTGACAGAAAGAAATCTAACTGTGGGAGGTGAACACACAGTGTAAATATATACATGCCTTACTGTTAAAGTGTACAGCTGAAACTTATTAGATTTTGTTAACCAATGTCACCATTTGAAAAGTGGAAAAAAAGATTTACTTCCTTAGCAACTTTCAAATATACAATACAATCTTAAAACAATAATCACCATGCTGTACATTAAATATCCAGGACTTGAGCATTTTGTAACTGAAAGCTTGTGCCTTTTGACCACCATCAGCCATGTCATCTACCCTCTCACTTCTGGAAACTCTCATTTTGTTCTCTGTATCTATGAGTTCAGTTGTTGTTGTTGTTGTTGTTGTTTTGTTTTTGAGAATTCCCATATAAGTGAGATTGTACGGTATGTGTTTTTCTCTTTCAGACTTACTACAAATTAGTAGAACGTCCTCAAGTTTTATCTAAGCTGTCATGAATGACAGAATTTCCTATGGTTGAATATATTCCATTATTTATATCTCTCTCTATCATCTATTATCGATTTATCTATCTATCTATCATCTATCTATCACATATTCTTTATCCATTCATTCATAGGTAACACTTAGGTTCTTCCCATTCCATATATGCTTCGCTATTGTAAATAATGCTGCAATGATCAAGGGACTACAGATATTTTTTCAAGTTAATGTTTCCATTTCCTCTGGATAAATAGCCAGAACTGAAATTACTAGATCATATGGTAGTTCTTTATGCAAGTTTTTGAGGAACATCCACATTGTTTTCCATAGTGGCTGTACCAATTTACTTTCTATTAATGGTGCATTATGGTTCCCTGATCTCCACATCCTGGCCAACATTTGTTATTTCTTGTCTTTTGATTGTAGCTATTCTAACAGGTGTGAGTTGATATCTCACTGTGCTTTTGATTTCCATTTCTTTGAAGATTAGTGGTGTTGACACCTATTCATGTGCCTGTCTGCCATTTGTATGTCTTGTTTGCAAAAATGTCTATTCAGATCCTCTGCCTATTTTGTAATCAGACTGTTTATCGTTTCGCTATGGAATTACATAAATTCTTTATATATTTTAGATGTTAACTCCTTGGCAGATATATGATTTACAAATATTTTCTCCCATTTGGTAGATTGTCTTTTTATTTTGTTGATGGTTTCCTTTGCTATACAGAAGCTTCTTAGTAGGATATGATCTCGCTTGTTTATTTCATATTATATGTTTTGCCTTTACTTGGATCAACTACTTTGCATGATTTTGGGGCAAAGCTTTTCTGTGGTTTCAATGGAACTTTTTCAGAGGAGAGGATGAGTAAGATACATTAAAAAGAGGAGGGTCTGTGGGAAGAACTAGAGCTTCTGCCACTGTCGGTGGTCTCGTGTTCAGAAAGGATACTTAGTGTCTTTCCTCTACTATCCACTCTCAATTCCCCTCACCTTTGAATAATATATCAGCTAGTCCAGATGGATTAACTGTTGGGGTGATCCTGACCTTCATCAATGAGGGTTTTGAGGTCCAGGGAGGTGCGATGCCTGGCCTAAAGTCACATAGCCAGTAAGATACAAAGTGGGGATTTAATCCCCAGCACTGTGGCTTGTGCCTACTTTAAGTAGACTTTCCATACTTCAACTAGTATTAAACATTGTGTAATTTCATTAAAAATAACAGTGAATGGACACAAAATCAAAGTTCCCTTTGTCATCTCTGAAAGTACAAGTATTTAAAAATATAACAATAATCAAATTTGTCAAACTGTAACTGTGATTATTGTAGCTTTATGATTATAATCTCATAATGTAACATTGTAACCATTTTTGTCCTTAAAATTCTATGACTATTGTAGTTTTATTGTAGTTTATGATTGTAAGCATTTTCCCTTTTTTGTCCTTACAATTTTATTCTCATTTTAATGTACATAAAAATGCCTTTTAACTAATGTGTAACTTTAGATAAAGAGCTTGCTTGCTTGAGAACCCCAGGAACAGACTTCAAAGGAAGCTGACTTGATTCCCAGAATTTTTTGGGCCAGAAGACGGACTGCAAAAGGCCCTACTAATAAATAAAACAAATCAGACCTCTGCTGAACCAGCTCCACATTGCTTATTGGAGCAGGCAGTGAAGGATAGTTTACAGGCTCACACCTGAAAAGAGGAACTCCTCACCCACTCCTTGCTAATTCCTTTGTTCCACTTACCTCCTTGCCAGGTGGCTTGAGAAACAAGCCAAGGCTAAGAAGACAAGAGAGCTGGCCCAGGGACATTCTCGCTCCCCTCCAGGATGAGGCTTAGAATTTCTCCCTTGTCCTTTACTCAGCCCCCTTCCTATAATAACCCCTGCAGAAACTGAAACAGGAAGATGATATTTATACCAGCAGTCTACCATCTTCTCAGGGTTCTGGCTTTTGAATAAACCTACTTTCCCAACACCAACCCTTTTCTCTCAATTATTGGCTCCCAAGCAGCAAGCAGCTGAAACTGAGTTCGGTAGGAACTCATCTTTGATGGGAGAACACTTGTTAAACCAGTTACAGCCTGGAAGGGTCAAATCAGGAAATAATGTTTTGTATGTAAACATGGATGGATATGTGGCCACTAGTAAATGCATCAAAATGTAAGTTGTGATTATCCTTTGGCTTTCCTACCATATCTCTTATTTGCATTTTCCAATTATTCTAACATCACTATATATTACTTTTTTATCATCTAACGCTTAAAAATACTGCAAAATATTAAGAAAATTAATCTAATGAAAAATTCAGCTAGTAAATATTAAAAATGAAAGTAAAAATCAAGGAACTTTTAAAAATAAAATATATTCACATTGATTATATTATTAACTATAGGTATTTACAAAGTCAATATAGTTATGGTAGTTGTTATTATAGTAAATGATATTAAATACACGTGCCAACAGAAGACTTTCTACTCTTCTAACATTTCCACTTCTCTCACCCATATATGTCCCTGTAATTCTTCTCCTATCATTGAGCCATCTTTAGTCCCTAAAAATGTTCCATTGTGTCCACTGGCTCAACCGTATTCAGAAATACCTCTCTTTATCTCCATTCCTCCACAAAACTCCACTGAAATCTCCTCATTCACTAAGACACTGAGAGAAAAGAGCTCAGAGACACATTGGTGCCTTAGGCTAAAATCTAGTACGGATGGATGAATGGATAGATAGATGATTTATACAAGGTAGAGAACTATTCAATAACATGACTGCAGTCAGAACCTCAATCTAGATCCAATGAGATTCAGGCCAGAACAGAGATTGCTCCCCATAAATCCCCTCAGACCCAGGAGTGTTGGCTCCAGAATAGGCCATTGCCCTTCCCAAGGCAAGTATGTAAGTTTTTCCCCCCTTATCTGGGGCAGGTCACACCCCAGGATGTCCATCCATCTCGATCTACCCTATATAATGCCTCAGCACCTGTCATTAAGCATGGAGGATATCCACGTCATATAGCTGTTGCCCAAGATGAGCATCATATGCAAGTTCTCTTAATAAACTCTTAATGTAATGATAGAGTTGTCAGCCTCTTTCTCTGGTCTCTTGGACCTGGGAAATTTTATGAAACATGTAGATAGATGATAGATAGATAGATGATAGATAGATAGATAGATAGATAGATAGATAGATAGATAGATAGATACATAGATACATAGATAAATAGATAGATAGATAGATATGCAGACAGAAATATACAGATATGCTAGATGTACTAGCACTAAGCCATTTGAAAATTCTTACTTGAATATTAATTTTTTCTGTAAAAATGTGACCTGGGGATCATCTGATCTCTAATATATCACTGAATATATCACGATTGCTGGCCGATATGTAAAACCTTAAAATTGGCTATTTGAACTCTTAATGTTGAACATGGAAGAGGGACAAAGATGTAGAGATGCTGAGGACTGCAAAGAAAAGATAGGAGAAGACCTTCCAAGAAAAACCTAACAATATTCTGAGTAAATAAAGTAGCATTTGTTTGTGCTGACAATACTCCTCTCCTCTCATCCAGATCATGATTATCACATTACATCACAGATATCACATGTCACACTGGAAGGAGATTATGAATTATGGCCCTAACAGAATTTATGAGATCTTATATTTGAAAAATCATTTATATACAGACTTCGGTGAATATTAAGGGGGTTCTTTCATGTACTAGTCAGCTTTCTACACTATTTTGATCTTCTAATAGCTTTATTCGACAATGGTCATATTAAGGGAAGAGTGAGTATGAAGAATAATGTACCAGCTCTTAAGTTGTTTTAGCTTAGAAGGGAAACATCACTGCCACTCATATTTTATTGGACAGATAAGAATGTATTACCACATTTACCTTCAAGAGAGAAAGGAAATGGAATTCTCTGGGGTATGCAATAGGAAAGGATAACCAGAAATATTGTCAGTCAGTAGGAAAATCTACCATAGAAATGTAAACAACATGGGAATCCATGTGAAAAACTGGGCACACTGTTAGATAAAAATATAAACTCAGTGTCAGAGTTCTGAATTTGAAATCTGCTTTTACCACTTGGTTCTCTTCCTTCTGTAACTTTGAGGAAGGTTTTTGTTTTCTTTTGTTTTGTTTTAGCTCTCTTAGAGTCTCAATTTCCTCACCTCTAAAATGGGGACAGTAATCTTTCCTATTGCAAGATTACATAAGATAATAGAGAGCAGTTAGCATATGCTTACCATATAATATGCACTACAACATCAATTATATTTTGATATTTTTCAATCGTACTTTATTCACTAAAAAGAAATAAACATTGTTGGTCACACACACACACACACACACACACACAGACACTCATACAAACAATACGAATCCACAATCGAACACATAGAAATAAATCAAGGTAACAATCAATAATTTACACATTCTGGGCCAAGACTACCAATAACAAACACATAGTAAATACTTCAAATCTAAATTTAGAACTCATTAGTGTAGAGGTAAGAAAGAAGTCAAAGGACAAAATTTTTGGACAGCAGATAGGGTAGAAAGGTCATCAAAGAAATTACTGGGACATTAGTTGTTTAAATATGTGTTATGAATCAAGAGAGAGTAAAGTCATAGATCCTTTAGGAGTGGCTGAAGAACAAGATAGTTTGAGAGATTCAAGAGTAAGAACTTCAGAACAGGTTTTGCCACTGGCACGCAAAATATTTCTCAGTCCCAGAGCCAATGGATCCATCACAGACAAGATGCAGCTCTGCTGAAAAGCCTTCTCAGGGCCCTCTTCATATCCTTGTTCCTCAGACTGTAGATGAAAGGGTTCAGCATGGGGGTAACCACAGTGTACATCACTGAGGCCTCTGAGACATTCTCAGAAGAGTGAGTCACTGCAGAAGTGAAGTAGACCCCAACATCTGTCACATACAATAAAGGAATAACTGTGAGATGAGACCACAGGTGGAAAAAGCTTTTGGCTTCCCCTCTGATGAGGACATCTTCTTTATGGATGAAACAATTCTTGAATTGGAGAAAAGGATCCCCCAGAGGAGGAAAACAATCAGCACACCAGTCATAAAATATATCAATGTGCTGTTTAGAAAGGTATCAGAGCAGGATAACTTGAGCATCTGTGTCAGTTCACAGAAGAAATATGGAATTTCAAGATCTTTACAGAAGTTCAAGTGCATCATCAGAGAGACATGGAGGAGGGATGTCATAATACCAATGAATCAAGTAATAAAAACTACTGAGCCAAGAGGCCTGGGTTCATGATGACCACGTAGTGCGGGGGTTGACAGATGGCCACAAACCGGTCATAGGCCATCGCGATCAGAAGTAGAGTGTCCAGAATAGGATAAAAACATGGAAAAATATACCTGAGTGAGGCAGTTCATGTAGGAGATGGCTTTGTTCTCTGTATGGATGCTCACAAGCATCTTAGGGACTATAGTGGTGCTGAAACTGATGTCAACAAAGGACAGGTTGGAGAGGAAGAAGTACATGGGTGTGTGGAGGTGGGAGTCAGAGCTGATGACCAGCATGATGAGCAGGTTTCCAAGCACAGTGATCAGGTACATGGACAGGAACAGCCCAAATATGAAGGGCTGTAGTTCTGGATCCTCAGAGAACCCAAGGAGGAGAAACTCTAAAATTCCTGTTTTGTTTCCTGCTTCCATGTAGTTGATATATCTATGAAGGAAGAGATAAGAAAAACATAAATTAGCACAAAGTAGCACCCTCCACATATTATAAATGTCATCTATGACATTCATGCAAGTTATTTATAAAGTTAGCCATTTTGTCTGAGTTGAGTCTCCATTCACTCATATATAGAATCCTACAAAATGGAGTCTCTTCAACCAAACACCTATATTAAGTATCCATTTTGTGATGATAACACCAAAATGGACCCCACAGAATGGATCCTAGAATTCCTGATCACGTACCTTAAGCATCCATTTAATAACAACCATTTGGATGGTCGTGGTGCATCAAAATAAGACTAATAATATATAGTTACTGGTACAATGTCACCTCCATGGAATTCCTGCCAAAAATACAGGACTACTGTCTAAAGACTGTGGAACATCAGACAAACCAAAACCAAGGAACATTCTACACAATATATTACATGTGCCCTTCAAAAACGTCAATGTCATCAAATTCAAAGAAAGTCTAAGAACTATTCTGGATTAAAGGAGCCTGAAGACATATGTCAACCAAACACAATGCATGATCTTAAATTTTCTTTTGCTATGCATATAGATAATATTGTTAGGTTGATTGTCAAAATAGGAATGAGGTAACTCGATTTAAGGTGGTGTAGAAGATAAAGGCTGTACGCACCTCCTCTAGTGACCACACCAAAATTATAGCAAAACTAGAGCCGCCAGTACATGGAATCACCAGAGGATTGACTGAACAAAGCTCTACAACTAGGTCACCTCAAATGACAGGTCCTCTCAAAATGATAGGAGGAGCAGAGACACAAAATGGCCTGATCTCACAACCATGTGTGGCAATCAAGAATTGGGAGGGCTATCTTGGCTGAAGAGCCACCAACCCCACCTTAGGAGAAAGGGATCCCAGCCACACACTGGGCTGCCCAGCTCATGGATCCAGTGCCAAGAAGAGAAGTTTCTACAACCTCTGGCTGTGAAAAAGTGGAGACTGAGTGATACAGAGGACTGTGGGCTGTGGAGACCTTTCTCTTAAGAAGCCCACATCTGGCCTTACACACTGATGGAGTCACTTTCTCTGAGCTCCAGTGCTGGGTGAGCTGCTTGATGAGCACCAGGGAGGGACTAAACTGTTGGGCTACAGGGTGACGACTGGAGGGGTGGCAGGCTACAGGACAGAGGTGCAGGCAGAAGCCGTTGTTCCTTTACTGGGCCCTTCCTGCTCCCAGCCTGCACACGTACTTGCCATCGACCTCAATAACACAGGTTTCTCTCCCTAGGGAATTTCCTGAGATTCCAGCTTTCTCAACTTGTGGTCCCACACAAGCTGCTTTCAGTGATTTATTCCATACGAATGGCTCTTGGCTCCTGCTGTAAACTCTCCTAAAATCTTTAATAAAGACATAAAAAATATGAAATGGAGATCAAAAACATATAGAGAGCCACGTAGAAACAAAGAATACAATATCTGTAAGGAAGAGTACATTAGCGGGAATCAACAGATTGGATGAAATGGATAATCGAATCAGCAACATAGAGGACACGAGTAGCAGAGTAAATCCAATCAGAATAGTCACAAGAAGGAAAAACATCCAAACAAATGAGGATAGTTTAAGAAGCCTATGGGACAACATCAAGCATAACAATATTCGCATCATAGGGCTACTGGAAGGAGGAGAGAGAGAGCAAGAAATTGAAAACCTATTTGAAGAAATGATGACAGAAAACTTCCCTAACCTGCTGAAGGAAATAGATGTACAAACCCAGGAAGTTCAGAGTCCCAAACAAAATGAACCCAAAGAGGCCCACACCAAGACACACCATAATTAAAATGGAAAAGCTTAAAGACTAAGAGAGAATCTTAAAAGCAGCAAGAGAAAGGCAATTAGTTACCTACATGGGAGCTCCCATAAGAATATCAGCCAATTTTTCTCAACAGAATCTTTTCAGGCCACATGGGCTTGGCACAAAATATTTAAAGTCATGAAAACCCGGGATACACAACCAAGATTACTTTATCCACCAAAGTTATCATTTAGAATAGAAAGACAGATTAAGAGCTTCCCAGACAAAAATAAGTTGAAGGTGTTCATCACCACCATTATAGAAAATGTTAGAGGAACTTCTTTAAGAAAAAGAAAAAAGCATGTATCAAAAATATAAATAAAGATTCCATGGCCATGCTGCCATGAACAAGCCTTGTCCTGTCTGATCTCAGAAGCTAAGCAGGGTCGGGCCTGGTTAGTACTTGGATAGGAGAACACCTAGGAAGACCAGATGCTATGGGCATAAAAACATTAAAAAATTCAAAAATAAGGGGAATTGTAAGCTGACAAGATCCTTGCAATCTGTGAGGTCAACCAAGGGCTGCCTCCCCTATAAAATATATATATAAAGAACGAATGGCAATAACTACATATCTATCAATGAGTACTTCAAATGAGAAATAATCGAAAGATAGGGTGGCTGAAAGGATAAGAAAACAAGACCCTTACATAGGCTGCCTACGAGAGGCTCACTTCACATTAAAAGACACACACTAACTAAAAGGAAGGAAATGGAAAAAGATATTTCATGATCGACCTAGATGGTATTGTGCGGAATGTAGTAAGTCAGATGGAAGAAGACAAATGCCATATGATTGCACGTATGTGTGGAATCTAAAGAACAAACAAACAAACAAACAGAAACAAACTCATAGGTACAGAGAACATTTTGAGGGTTACCAAACAAAAGGGGAGTTTGGGGGACTGGTGAAAAGGGGGAAGGAATCAAGAAGTATAAGTTGGTAGTTAAAAATACTCGTGGAGATAGAAGGAATACATTCGATAACATTCGTGTTAGAGGGTCCCTAGAGTTGTTGGAGTGATCACTCTAGGAGTCACATAAATGTCTGATCACTGCAGTGTACACATGAAACTAATACAGTATGGTATGCCAACTATAACTGAAAAAAAAAGTTATTATTACTTTAAAAAATAGGGATGAGTTCTATACATTTGATAATATTATTATATCAATGGTAGTTTCCTGATTCTGATTATTGTACTTTGGTATATGAGGAAAATGTCCTTGTTTTTAGTGAATACTGATGATTTAGAGGTAAAGAGGTACCATATCTACAATGCAACTTACTCTCAAATGGTTCTAAAACCACACAGAGGAAAGGAGAGATAACCACATAAAGAAAAAAGTAAACATGGTAAAATGTTAACATCTGGGCATCCAGTAATCAATTTTTCTTTAAATCTGATGTGATGTCAAAATTAAAAGTTAAAAAGCAGTTTCACACAATGCCCACTAGTACAAGGAAGAAAAAAGAAGAAAATCCATCTACAAAATGTTGTCAGAGAGTCAGACATTAAAAAGCACTGCAGCTGAGGTGACAACTCACAGATTTAGAGCCCACATTGGCCTAGAAACCTCAGCAAGAGGAATTTAGTCTAAAGTGGTCCTATATAAATTATACCATAAGGCCCAGGCAGAAGCAACCACATATATGCTCTGAGGATTTTTGCCTCAGTGTCCATTACAGAAACTGGTCTGTGATATTTCTTTCTTTTAACACTCTTTCCACGTTTTCCAGACATGTTCATTTCTTCCACCTCCCAGTCTTATTAAGAACAACACCAGCTTTTTACTCTCTAAGTTCCAAAACTTTTGCCTTCTTAGGAATCCTAGAAATGCTATGTCTTCCCCAAGCCATGCCTGTGCAACAAGTACTGCCCTCATTCCCTGCTGGGCTACTCCTCCATGCCCTTTTCTCCTGTGATAACTCCTGTTATTATATCTCAGATAGAACATCACTTCCTCAAAGAAGCCTTCCTGAACTCTCCCTGCCCACTTAGTTCAGTACCCGTAGCCTGTGCTTGTATAGCTCTATTTCTGCATTTACTTATGAAATTATTTGATTAAAATCTGTCCCTTTCATGACTGAATAATAAATTACACAAGTTCCGACCACATGTTATAAAATTTAGTTGTCCTGATATTCTCAGCGTTTTGTTCTCAAAATGCATGGAAAATTGAATTGAATGAAACAAAAAATAATCATATATAACACAAACAAGAAATGTACAAGTTAATCCTACATTAACTATAGATGCAGCAACCGGAAAAAGGAGAAGATGATAAATAACATACTTCTTTATGAATAAATGTTCATCTGAAAGGTATAAAAATATTGAATATTAGAAAGTCAGATAACAACGTAATTGCAATGCAGAAAATAATAATAGTTTTAATATAAACACATGTAATAAAATTTAACAGTCATTGATGGGAAGGGAACTGAGTAAATTTTCAGTCACATAGGGTACTGCCCACATGTAATAAAGAATTGCTAGGTTGAACCTAGTGTTTGATGCAAGATCCATCATTAATCCCTAAAAAGCAAAATCAACTCACAAAAAGTAGAAAGGGGAAATTATTCCTGCTGTTATAATTATTTAACATTGTTTCTAATAATTCCTAATAAATGCTGTAAGACAAGTAAAGTAAATAAGGTAATAATACTCAAAAGCCAAGAACAAAATTGGTCACTATCAGCTAACAATATGATTACCTCCTTGCAACACTAAAAAAAAGTCCGTTTAAACGCAATTAGAACTAATCAGTTTTTTTATGACTTTGCAAAGAATCATTCCGAAAGGCAAAAGGGAAAAAGGTCTATTCGCAATTGCAATGACATCACAGATAACACCTGGCACATAGTGAGCGTTAGTACATATTTCTTAAATTGAAGAGTATGTATAACCTCATAGAAACCAACTGATGATCAGGCTGGGTGGAGAAGTAGGTACTTTGCTGGAGCAGAGGTTCTCTGCTATAGCATGCATCAGAATCACCTGGAGGGCTTCATAATACCCTTGTTGAGTCCTATTGCTAGAGTTTCTATCAGCAAGTCTTGAGTGGGGACTGAGAATCTGCATTTCTATCAAGCTTCTCAGGGGTACTGATGCTGCTGCTCCAGGAACGACACTTTGAGAACTTCTATACTCAGGAAGGATAAGGAAGCTATTAGCAGATGTGTTGGAAACTCTTCACCCAGGAGGGAGGACCAATTCCTACTGACATTGAGCAAAATACTGGTTCTAGCATGATACTAGATTCTATCAGAGCTGGCGGCGACAGAAAACCACTGTAATGGAATCTAAGAAGACATAAATAACCAGAGAAATAAATTCTAGAGATTAAAAAAATAAATTGTTATGAAACATTATCAACTGCATTACCTCCTTCCCTCGCCACCTTTTTAATCTTTTGTTTCATAAACAATACTCAGTAGAACTGCGAGTCACTCCACTGGCTTTGCTTAAAGGAATGTTTGCACAAACTCTTTCTCCTCTGAGTGTCGGATGCTGAAGACAGACTTTCCCAGAGAATGGTGGGGAGATAAAACCTGTCACAAAGCCATGTCTGTGAGAGGCATAGGTGTAGTCTCCTCTTGGTCAGGTGTCGCTGAACTATGGGCAGGGATGCTAGAGAAGTATTATGGTTTCTCAAGCCCCAGTGGAATAATTTATCATCATTTCTCATTAAATAAATTGTTCCTCTGCTGTTCTACTCTTGAAGTCATTCAGCTCCTTTGAGGAAAGGAGCGAATGGCAGAACTGAACGTGTTTGCTAATTCTGTTTCCAGGAAGGCAGCTTTGGAGCCAGACGGATCTCTCTGCTCCCCATGGACACTTCCTTCTTGGAAGAGTTTTCATCACTATCGATTTGGCTTTGAGAAAAAGAAGTTCCTCCTCAGGAATGTGTCTGTGCTCCAAAAACCCATTTCCCTATAGCCATAGTACTTAGATTCTCAAAGTAACACAGAAGAAAATAGAAATGCATCTGTCTCAGTGAATCCCTTGTGACTGTGTCAGAAGTGGATAGGCAATGTGGTGCTGAACACGCTGTGAAGATAAAGTCATGTTTCAAGATAGGGAGAGTCAACCACGTAAAATGATAGTACGTGGGTCAAATATAATACAGGCTGAATAATAAGTCTTGGATTTAGAGACATAGAAGACAGTAGATGAATTATGGTAGAGAGATAGAAGCAGTCTATTTATAGGGGGCTTGGGAGTGACTTAACCATGAGGAAATTGACCTCATAAGTGTCGAACACTATCAAGAACTTTGCTTGTGAAGAGAAAAACGAGAGGAAGTACTATAAGATTTTTTTTTCATTTCGCTCATGAGAAAATATTTAAATGGCTAAAAGAAATGCTCTAGTAGATGGTAGGAAATTAAAGATAAAGTCTATGATTTACCACAAAAATTGGGTTCTGCGATACATTTTTAAATCAATGAATTATTTATTTTATAAAATATTTATTCTTAATTCTAAGTGAAATGTATCATTCTTTCATTGGCTGAGTAAATTAGCATTAGAGCAGTAAAATCAAAGTTGGATGTATTCATACAAGGTGAGTAAGTAAAAGCAGTTTCTCATCACCAATTATAATATCATTAATTGAACAGCTTTCTACCACATGTATATCACTTAAACCCTCAGTGATAATCCAACATTGAGGTATAATTCAACAGTCATTGCAACTATAAATACAAGACTTTGAATATTACATAGGCAATTTCTTCATCCCTTTTAGTAGATAGACTTAGGAAGCAACAACTCTCTTATGGCAAGATTCAAAAATAGACATACAAAAAGATCCTCAAGGTCACTAACCATCAGACAAATGCAAATTAAAACCACAATGAGCTATCACCTCACACCTGTCAGAATAGCTATCATCAATACATCAAAAAACAACAAATGTTGGCAAGGACATGGAGAAAAGGGAACCCTCATATACTGTTGGTGGGATTGCATGTTGGTACAGCCACTATGGAAAACAGTCTGGAGGTTTCTCAAAAAATTAAAACTGAGTAGACCTGTTGACCCAGCAATTGCACTTCTGGGTATTTATCCAAAGAAAACCAAAACAATAATTCGTAAAGATACGTGTACCCTTATGTTCATGGCAGCACAATTAACATAGCCAAGAAATGGAAGCAACCTAAATGTCCATCAACATATGATTGATAAAGAAGTTATGGTTCATGTATATAATGGAATATTACTCAGCCATTAGAAAAATAAAATCCTAGAGCAAACAGCTTCTGTCTTAATCAGAAGTCACAAGTAATATTAGTAATGAAAGTATTGGTTCTCCACTCTAGATATCAACTTCATAAATTTTTAAAATTTTATTCCAAAAAGTCAAAAATGCAGTCATTTTCATTTGGAAGAGTCTATAATCAAGAACACTAATCTTTTGGAGGAGGAAAAAAAAATGGCGTAGATGATAGAAGCTCTGGTTCTTCCCTCTGGTGACCAAATCAAAGTTGTGACAGAATCAAGGAGCAAGCAGCGAGGAAAACTCCCCTGAGATCTAGAAGAAGAAGCCAAACAACTAGGGAAAAATCCAAGAAAGCACCCTGCAACGGCAGAAGGTAGGACAGCTGAGTGAGACCAAGGGAGTGGCAGCGATAGACACCGCTTAAAGGAGCTATATCCGGAAGCAGATTTTCACGGTGACAGACCTGCTCGCTCTGAGCACCAGTGCCAATTTGGATGCATGCAGGGGGCACCAGAAACTTACAAGGAGACATTATCGGAGGGGCAAGGCCAGACTGCTCTGTACAGAAGTGCCAGCGGTATTCAGTGTTCCTTGTTGAGTCCTCCCCTCTCCCAGTGGGTGAATACAGCACCGCCATAGCGAAGACCTCAACAACCTGGATAACAGAGGTCGCTCCACCCAGAACATTCCCTGAAACCCCACCTACCCATACTACTCGTGCCACCGAAGCCACATCCAGGTATATCCTCAGCGAATCAGGTGCTCCTTGCTGAGCGCACCTAGACTCACGCTAGAGCCAGCTGGCCTCGTTTCCCGGTGTGGCCTTTTGAGGCAACTATAAGCACAGCATCTGTGGATTGCTTCCTGAATCTTAACAGGTGGCTCCGGAGTGGCAGAGTCTGGGACTAAATTTGGCTTGCAGCTGAACCCCTCTCAGGACTGTGCCACTGGACACCTACCTCACAAATCCACACTAATAAGACCGGGAGACTTAGGAATTTTATTTAGTTCATAGAAACAGTCATTGAAAGGCAGCCAAAAGGGAAGACAAAGAAGCAGAAACCAAATGAGAGAACAGAACAGAGATCAAAGTAATCTAACAGATGCAGAGTTCAAAGCACTGGTTATAAAGATGCTCAATGAACTTTTGGTAAGTGTAGATAAATTCAGTGAGAACTTCAACACAGAGATTAAAAAAACATACAAATGGAAGTGGAAATTATCAAAGGGAACCAGGCTGAAATAAAGAACACATTATTTTAGATGAGAAATATATTAAACGGAATTTTAAAACTTGAATAAAGAAAAGGATAAAATGAACTCTCTGGAGGACAAGAAAGTCAAGGACACTCAATCGGAATGGCTAGAGATAAGATACCAAGACTATAAAAATAATTTAAGGAGCATATGAGACATTATTAAGGGTCCAAATATCTGTCTGATCGGCATATCTGAAGAAAATCAAAATGTTGAACAGCTGTTTGAAGAAATAATGATGGAAAACTTCCCTAATCTGCTGAAGGAAATGGACATAAAATCCCAGGAAGCTCAGAGAATTCCCAAACTCTGGGATCCAAAGAGGCCCACAGCAAGACACAGTCTAATTAAAATGCCAAAGATTAAATACAAAGAAAGAATGTTAAAAGCAGCAAGAGAAAAAACAGATAGTAACCTACAAGGGAATATCCATAAGACTGGCAGCTGGTTTCTCAAAAGAAACTATCCAAGACAGAGGGGATGGGCACAAAATATGCGACATGATAAAGACCAAGGATCTACAACCAAGAATAATTTATCCTGCAAAGCTGTCATTTAGAGTTGAAGGACAGATAAAGAAAGAACTTCTCAGACAAAAATAAGCTAAAAGAGTTTATCACCACAAAGCTAGTATTACAGGAAATGTTGGAGAGACTTCTTTAAGAAGAAAAAACATGTATCAAAAACAGGAATAAAGAATAATAACAACTACATTCCTACACATAAGTATCTTAAATGGAAAAGAATTAAGTGCACCAACCAAAAGATAGAGTGGCTGAAAGGAAAAGAAAACAAGACTCCTACATATGAAAAGGAAGGGGATGTAAAAAGATATTGTTTTGAGAGACCTAGAAAGTGTTTAAGTCAGACAGAGAGAGATAAAGACTATATGATTTCACTTATATGAGGAATCTAAGGAATAAAAAGAACAAACTAATCAAAAACAGACTCACAAATATAGTGGACCATTTGGTGTCAGACAGAGGGTAGGGGTTTTGGGATCTGGGAAAATGGGGTAAAGGGCTAAAGAAATACAAATTATTAGCTGATAGTTGGTCACGGGGATGGGGAGCACGGCATAGGGAATGCAGTTAGCAGTAATACAGTGGCTAGGTGGAGGGTCAGGGGAGGGAAGGTGCAATTGGAGGAACTGTTCTATGAACTATGTAGATGTCTAACCAATGTACTGTATACTTGAAACTAAATGAAAAAATTTTTTAATTTAAAAAAAGAAAAATATATCGAAACTATGAATAAACAATGGCAGTAACTATGTATCTATCAACAAGTACTTCAAATGAAAAAGAATGAAATGCTCCAATCAAAAGATACGGTGGCTGAATAGATAAGAAAACAAGACCATCCTTACATATGCTGACTAAGAGGGACTTATTTTAGAATAAAAGTCATACACAGATGGAAAGTAAAGGGATGGAAAAATATCTCATAGTGGACCTAGAAAGTATTATGCTGAGTGGACTAAGATAAAGACAAATGCTATATGACTTTATGTTCATGTGAAATCTAAAGAACAAAATAAACAACAACAAAACAACAAAAGAAAAACAAACTTACAGACACAGAGAATATTTTGAGGGTTATCAGTTGGGAGGGAGATGGAGGGAGCCTGGTGAAAAAGGAGGAAGGGATTAAAAAGTACAAATTGGTAGTTACAAAATAGTCATGGAGATATGAAGTAGAGTATAAGGAATATAGTCAATAATATTGCAATAACTATGTATAGTGTCAGAAGGGCACTAGAATTATTGGGGTGATCACTTTGTGTCTAATCACTATGTTGTACACCCAAAACTAATATAATTTTGTCTGCCAACTACAATTGAAAAATCAAATCAATTGAATGTTTTCAATAAATTGAAAAATTAATTATTTAAAAATTAATGAAATTAATTTCCAAAAAGATTGATAGATTGAACTGTAAAAAGTACAAAATGCTCATGTGTCAAAGTATCATAATAAAAAGGCAAGTTTGAGATTTGATAATTGTTTACATTTTTCTATAAGTTAAGGTGTTAAGGTCTCTAATAACTAATGTTGAAAATATCGATATTAAACTGGGCAAAGTTTATGAACATCTAGTTCATAAAAGACATAGGGAAAGTGTTCAGACTGACTAATAATCAAAGAGGTTTAAAACAGAATATAAAAAGATGCAATTTCCATATATGAAATCAGTAAGAATATTGAAACATAATATCTCCCTTTCTGGCCATAAAAGAATAAATACACACTCTTACTCTACTGTTTGGAATATGACTAGAATAAAACTTTGGGATATAAAGTATTTATTAACTATATATATACAGGAAAAAAGTTAGAAGAAAACACATAAATTAATAATGATGGTTATTTTTTAATAGAATGATTAAGACTAACTGATTTTTACTTTTATTCTAAACAGGTTTTTTTTCCTTTCTAACTTTCACCAATGAATAATTTTAATCACCAGAAAAATATTTAATTTGTAAAAAGTTATAAGTCTAATATTAAGAAACACAAGAAAAATAATCAAGGTAAAATAGAAATCAATTAATTAAAAACCACAGTCAATATATTATTCAATTGAATTATATGCCCATTTAAAAACTAACAGCTAGTGAAACATAAAGGCCTAGCACATTTTAATTTAGAAAAAAATAGAAAGAAAATACAAATAGATGAATTTTAAAAAGATGCGTATAACAATCTCATTTAATCATCAAAGCCTTCTTACATAAATAATAATATCTAAGTTAAAATGTGAAAATATCCAGGAAATCTGACGTTCTTTCCTCTTAGAAATTGTAAATTTTTGTAAATGAGCAAGGAGTTAGGAATGAATTAATAATATAGGAAGAAAGTACAACATTGCTTTAAAAAGCATGCTTAAATAAATTTCTGTAGTGAGACAGTTCTATAATTTCAACTTTTCTATATTATTCAACCATAAGAAAAAAGGAAATCCTGCCATTTGCAGCAACACAGACGAACCTTGAGGGCATTATGGTAAATGAAACAAGTCAGAGAAAGACAAGTATTGTCTGATCTCCTTTATGTATGGAACCTTAAAATACTCATAGAAACAGACAGTAGAATGGTGGTTACCAGGGGCTGGGGGGCAGGGAACTTAGGGAATATTGCTGAAGGGCACAAACTTATTAAGACGGATAAGTTCTGGGGATCTATTGTACAGCATGGAGACAATAGTTAATAATTCCGTACTGTACTGTATACTTGAAAGTTATTAAGAAACTGTACCTTCAGTGTTCTCGCCACAAAAAAAAATGTAATAATGAGAGGATGGAGCCAGAAAAATGAACAGGGCTCACTTAAAGCAAAGACAATCCACTTCCTAAAGAAGTTATAGGCCTAGGGTGTGACAAACTGCCAGGAACTGCCTAGTTAGGAATTTATGATCCAATTAGTCTCTAAGGATACCCTTGGTCACTGATTTATCACACAGCCCTTTTCCTTTATAGGTGCTTAACATGATGGATGGTATCATGTCCATACAGGCTGCGGGGGCCCTATAACTGAAAACTGAAGGATCATGGGTAGGATTCAGCCAAGCATCACCCTGTCTTTCTAACTCCCAACTCTCTCAACAGGAACTTCTCCCTCTTTCTGTACAATTCCTTTATTTATACTACCACCAGTGCAGACCAATGAATGCCACACCAATATCTTTGTCTTCTGAGATAATAGCACCATCAGGGTGTTCTATAGGCCCTTCAACTCAACCTTTCCAAGATTAAACTGATGTTTTATCCTCCTTGAGTGCTGTTTCTCCTACTGTTCCAACTCCTTGAAGCTAACACCACCAACTCTGGAATTGTTTTACTCCAGGAGTTCTCAATCAGGTTGATTTTACCCACTCGTAGTGAAATTAGCAATGTCTGAAGAAATTTCTGGTTATCACAACTCGGTGTTGGCTTCCAGTGGGCAGAGGACAGGGATCTGTTAAACATCTTACAGTACATAGCACAGTTCCCTGCGACAAATTATACGGACCAAAAAATGTCAATAATGTGAAGGTTGAGAAACCTGCTCTAGGCTGTTGAGGAATAATATTAAATGTTTTATCTAAAAAATCTCAATCATTCTCTATTATCTTACAATGATATTAAAAACATTATCTGAAATAAATCTCAAATTTCTCCATTATTGCATGCTACGTAATATATTTTCTTGTGGTTAAATTTATATATCATAAAATGTACCATTTAAACAATTTTTAAATGTACAATTTTGTACACTTGGCATTAAGTACATTTATGTGGCTGGGTAACCATCACCATCTGTCTCAGGAACTTTTCCATCTGCCCCAACTGGAACTCTGCACATGTTAAACACTAAGTCCCTATTCCTCTATTCTCCCAGCCCCCAGCAAACTCCATTCTTTCTCTTTCTGTTAAATTGACTGCTCTTGGTACCTGATATAAGTAGAATAACATAATATTTCTCTATTTAGAATCTTAAATTTGGACATTTGAAAAAGTAAACTTCTGATATTCCTCCCCCACCTCCTACCCCCCACAATTAGGCTCCACTCAAAATTCTACCTGTCTCAGCGGAGGCAATTCCATTTTTCCAGTTGTTCAGGCTTCAAACCCTAGAGTCATTTCTGACCCCTCTCTTTATCTCTCACGCATATCCTGCCTGGCAACAACTTCTGGTGGCTCTACCTTCAAAATATAGCCCACCTGGCCACTTGTCAACCACTCACTACTATCCCCGCCCTGGTCCTAACACCTAGCTCATACCCTGCTTGCTTAAGTCAGCTCCAAGCAGGCTGCCTTACACATTACAATCCATATTCAAACCAGCAGCCAGAATGATGTTTTAAAATCTGAGATCAGAATCTCTCAGGTGTCTGCTCAAAACCCTGCAGTGACTCCCCAGTCACTCAGACTAAATGAATGCAAAAGTCCTTCAGAGGCAGAAAAAGCCTCACATGATCAGCCCCTGATACCTGACACTCTCTGCTCCCCTTCACTCACTCTGCTCCAGCCACCTTGCCCCTAGGCAACTTCCCACCTCAGGGACTTTGTATTAACCTTACCCTCTGCCTGGGGCACTCTTCCCCAGACGTGCACTCACCTAAGTCATTCGCCATCTTTACAAGTGTAACTTTCTCAAAGAGGTTTATTAAGACCATCATTTGTAATATGACAACCTGCTCCTTCTCATGCCCCTGGTCCTCTAAATCCTGTGGGAGCTGAGCCTAAAATAATGACTGACACATAGCAAATAATCAGTAAAATGGATTTAATAAATAGAATAAACAAATGTGGCTCTGAAGGGGCTGCCAGGATCATTGTCTGCTGATCATAGTTGATTGGCCAATGTGGAAAGAGGACATGGTTATGCCAATCAGAATTCTTTCTGAGATTTCATTTTGCACATAGGAGCTTAAATTATCTAGTTCCTATTACATAGTAAAACTACCAGGTGTGTGTAGTGACAGCTGCTGTTTCCCATGTCTCTTTATGTAGATAAAGGGTATGAGAATGTAAAGCCAATTATCTTAAAGGAAACCCTCACGGTGTTTGAGCCCCTATGTACAGTTGTACCCATGTACAGCTGAGCCTCTGCTCAGCTACATTCAGACGGATAAGGACATTCTCTTTTATGCCACTTGCCACCAAAGCACAACTGTCTAGTGCAGCCTCACCTTTATGTAAATCAGTACCATGAGATGATCATGATCAATGAAAATCAGCAAGGAGTGCCATGAGAGATCCACTACCTGCTCAGCTCAAGGCCTTATTAATTGATTGTTGGCAAATTCTAACTCACACACATCTCCCATGGTGAGATGAATAATAACCGCCCAAAGACATCTCTGCAAAGTTTTCCAGAATCTCTGAATGTGTACTTTAGATGGTAAAAGGCACTTTGAAGGTATAATTAAGTTAAGGATCAGATGAGGAGATTATCCTGACTTATCTGTGTGGGCTCAATGTAAAAACAAGTTCTCTTATAAGACAAAGTCAGGAGAGCTAGAGAGAAATTTGAAGATGCTATACTGCTGACACTGAGGATGGAGGAAGGCACCACAAAATCTAATAAATGCAGGAGCCCCTAGAATTTGGAAAGGCAAAGACACAGACTCTCCTCTAGATCTTTGAGAAAGAAAGCAGCCTTCCTGATACATGGTAGGCTTCTGACCTCCAGAGTTGTAAGATAATAAATGTGTGTCATTTAAAGCCACAAGACTTATGGTAATTTGTCACAGCAGCAATAGGAAGCTACTACATCTCTCTCAAAATATATTCATCTCATTGCCATGGACTTATATCAGGTCCCCATCAGATATTTCTAGGAGCACTGTGACAGCTTCCTAACTATTCTCTGTGCTTCAAATTTCTCTCACTCAGGGAAATCCTAAAGTCCTCATATTATCCCTATGATGAATGCAGGTCCCCAGTGCTCATTTGCTTATAAAATCTTTAATAGGTCAAATTAGATTCTCAATGGTTTGTTTCCACCTAGGTATCCAATCTTATTTTAATAACTCAGTCATATGTTCTATATATTTTTCTGATAAGCCTCACTCTTTAATGTCTCTTGAATATCACCTGAATCCATTCTCCATTAAATTTCTAGTCATTATCTGTTATTCAACACTCAGACATATTCTCCTATTCGAAGGTTTTCCTTGATACCAAGTGTTGGTAGTGATGTGAAAAAAACTGGAAACTTCATGCTTTTCTTGTGGAAATATAAAGTGGTGCAGCCACTTTGAAAAAATAATTCAGCAGGTTTTTTTATTTTTATTTATTATTAAATTTATTGGGTGTCATATTGATTAATAAATTTATATAAGTGTACGATTTAATAATACATTATCTTTATATTGCATTGTATGTTCACCAATCAAAGTCAAATACATAATGATGAAAGTTTAGCAGTTTTTCAAAGAATCAAAAATAAATTTATTATACAGCTCAGTAATACTACTTCAAGGCAGTAAAGAGAAATGAAAACACATCAATACAAAAACAAGTACACAGATGTTCATAGCAGCATTATTTATAATAATCCTGAACTAGAAATATCCAAGTACCCATTAAATGGTAAATGAGTAGGCAAGTTGTGGTATATAAAGACAACATAACACTTTTTAGCAATTAAAAAGAACAAAATGTTGATACATACTTCAGGTGACACTCAAAACATATGTTAAGTGAAAGAAGCTAGACACAAGAGACAACATATTGCAAGATTCCATTTATTAAAAAAAACTAGAAAAGGCAAATTTCTAAAGAAAGAAAATGCTAAGTGGGTTTCTAAGACTGAGGTGGGAATGGGAATTAACTGCAAATGGGCACTAGGGTAATTTTTGAGGTTACAGAAATATTATATAACTGCATGTTGGTAATAATTCCATAACTATAAATTTACTAAAATCAGAGAATTTTCAATATCAGTGCATGAATTAATCAGTGTATGTAAATTATACCCCAATAAAAATGTTTAAAAAATAAAAATTTGAAGATTTTTCTGATATTATTTGAGATAAGTTAAAGACTTTTCCTTTAGTTTTCAACAGGATTTACTACACACAAATATTGTTATGCTTATTACTCTACAATGCAATAATTTTATCTGCAAGATACACTCCCCAATGTATGCAGTACGCAAGAAATGCCCATTGGATTCAACTTAATAAAATCAAAGTGAATTAAAGTGACATGAAGTAAGACTTTCCTCTAACAATTTTTTTAGTAACTTTGCAGTTTTTACTATGTCCCCAGCAATTGATTCCTTTTCTTCTCAAAAGTTCCCACTTCCTTTTAGGTATTGTCTTAATACCTCTTCAATCTTTATCACCTGTGTTATTTTGGTTCCTGCAGAAGTTGTTCAGCCAGTATTCATGTGCAAACACTTTATTGAAAGGAGCAAGGAACAGAAGTTGGAGAGAGGAGAGCAAATAAGGGAAGAACACACATCCAATAAAGCTTGCACTAAATCAACTACAACAGTGAATAAGCAGTTTTATCCTGTGGGGAAATTCTAGTAACTGGTACAAAATCCAAACTTCAGCATTATCCCAGCTAACAGGTGAGAGGCATGATACGCCTCACATCTCTCCATCAAGAGCTGTCTCTGATGAAGCATAATTCCCTGTCACTTCCGCCACCGCATATGCGGCAAAGTAGGTTTGAGCTGGTGCTGGATGTTGACAGTCGTGCAATGGAGATGGTGAGAGGATCCCAGAGAACGTGGCAGGAGTGTTGAGGGCATGTACTACCTCATCCCTACTTGATTCAATTCTCTCACACTCTTCTCAAAAGTGAACAACGTTCTGAAAATTTGTACAAGTGTGTAACTCATTCTTAATGGCACCATGAGAGAATCTCAGAAATAAAGTAAACCCTGTAAGAAAACAACTCTTCTTCTATTGTATTAATTACTATCCATTTTAGAATTTTAGAGGGTGTATTTTAAAGCTGCAATAATGGGAAATAAAAGTCAAATAAAAAAAGGAAAGAAAGGAAGTAAAGAAAGATTAAAGAAAAGAAAGATCATAAACAATAATTCATTTTTCAAAATTATTCTAGACAACATATTACTATGAATCATCAGAACAAACCAACTTTCAAGTCTAGATTTTTACTTTGAAGCTGAAAATCTCATCACAGTTCCTATCGAAAGTAAGATAGGAAAATAAGTGTTAGCTTGGCAGCTTATAGTCCAACTCAGTCTTAGTCTCTTCTTTTGAAAAAATGGAGTGAATTAGAGAAAATATCTCAAAGAAATATTTTCAAAATGATCAAAAGTCATACATGAGAAGAAACAACACCATTCTGATATGGCTTTAAGCACTTTGTTATGACTACTGTATGATTTTCAAAGGACAAGCACAGTCAAATTAAGGTGAAGAACAACAATATTTGAGAGTATCAGTTTTGTAGAAACCAAGGAAGCACTTGATGTAAAAAGTATTTTAAATCTAATGTTGGCAATCTTAAGAATGTCTTTAAGAAAGCTGACCAAACATGCAGAACTATGGACAGCATGTAGGGAAGAATAATTTTTGAAAACTTGGATAGAATTGTTGAGAAGAAACTAACACAAAAAAATAAAAATAAGGTCACAAGTGCTTTGGGAATAGAAGAAATCAAGCATGTCTTTTAATAGAAAAACAGAACCAGGATATTTGAATGTGCAGCTATTGCCTCTGGGGACCACAATGTCCACTTAGCTCTCAGGCCAATGACCCATCACGGACAAGAGGCTGCTCGGCCAAAGAGACTTCTCAGGGCCCCCTTTACATCCCTGTTCCTCAGACTGTAGATGAAGGGGTTCAGCATGGGGGTGACCACGGTGTATATTACTGAGGCAATCAAACTTCTCTGGGAAGAACGAGTTAGAGCAGAATTGACATAGAACCCCAGGCCTGTCCCATAGAACAAGGAGACCACAGAGAGGTGCGACACACAGGTAGAAAATGCTTTATACCTGCCCTTAGTGGAGGCCATCCTCCTTAGTGAGGAGATAATCCGATAGTAAGAAAACAGAATTCCACTGAGAGGAAAAACTCCAAGGAGGACAGTGGCTACATACAAGAAGATTTTATTAGCGAGGGTGTCAGAGCAGGCTACCTCGAAAATCTGAGCCAGTTCACAGAAGAAGTGTGGAATTTCAGTGCCCATACAGAAGGTCAGCCGCATTATCAGTAGAATATGAAGCAGGGCGACCCAGAAAATGATGAACCAAGATATCAGAACCAGAAAACCACAGAAGCGAGGGTTCATGGTGACCGCATAGTGTAGGGGCTGGCAGATGGCCACATACCGATCATAGGCCATCACGGTCAGAAGGAAATCATCCATTCCAGCAAAAATTGTAAAAAAACATGTCTGAACAAGGCATCCGATGTAGGAGATGTTTTTGCTCTCTGCCTGGATGTTCACCAGCATCTTTGGGATAGTGGTGGAGATGAAACAGATGTCAACGAAGGATAGGTTGGAGAGGAAGAAGTACATGGTGGTGTGGAGGTTGGAGTCTGAGCTAATGGCCAGGATGATGAGCAGGTTTCCAAGCATGGTGACCAGGTATATGGACAGAAACACTCCAAAGAGGAGGGGCTGCAATGCAGGATCATCTGAGAGACCCAGGAGGAGGAATTCTGATACTTCAGTGTGGTTTCCGGCTTCCATGTAGCTGGTGTGTGTGCTAAAGGAGTCAAAAGCAACATTCAATGAACAGCCAAATGGCACCTCGCTAATCATCACCTTTTGATTCTACCTTTACATCTTTTATGCTCTAGCCATCATACTGATGCCCATGATTTTTAAACTTCACAAAGAAAATAATAGCAGTAACCACAGTCTTAGGAAAATAATAAAGCACATTAGATTTAGACACATTAGATTTAGATTCCTTAGGAAGCATGGGATCACAAATTAAGGTGGTTTGAGTTAAAAACCCATGTCTTTATTACTATTATGGAGCTATTGGAATGAAAGTAGTATAGAGATTATCATTTGGATGGTAGCCCATTTTTATTTAAATGTGTGTGATTATTCAGATTTTTGTTAATTTAAAAGAAACTTTCCTCTCTTTTTATCTCCCACTCACTGGTTCTAATTCTCTATTCAAATCTATGGACATAAGCCGATTATTTTTTGATATGACACTTCAAAAATAATTGAAGACATTTAAGGTCTATTTTCTGATAATCTCTATACTTCTTTCATTCTAATAGCTCCATAATAGTAATAAAGACATGGGTTTTTAACTCAAACCACCTGAATTTGTGATCCCATGCTTCCTACTGATGTGACAATTAGCCGTAATGTGTCTTATTTTTTTTCCTTCAAAGAATGTGGTTATTGTTATTATCTTCTTTGTGAGATTTAAAAATGTCTATGCACAGTAGGACCTCAACAAATGATAGCTATCATTATTAATATTTTTAAATGACATTTATTTTTGGTATAACTCTTCTAAAGTGTAGTATATAGATGTGATTTAGAAAATTGGATCCTGAGTTAGAGCTCCTGGAATAGAATTTTGGTCCACCAACTTCCTATCTGTGTAACCTTGACGAAGTTCTTTAATCTATCTCAGCTACAGATACCTCCCCTCTGCAATGGGAGCAGTAAATATTTTTTACATTGTAAGACTGATGAGTGAATTAAATGAAATGATGCATATAATTATTCTGGTGTGGTTGCTGTGAAATGCAGGGGACACTCGATAAAAGTGAGCTTCTGTGCTTAATGTGAAAATGAATCAGTCTTGCATGGCCATCATTGATCAATACTCCCCTTTAACTGGGGAAGCCATCAATTATGAAGCACTTCTGGTCATTATAAACACAACATGTCTGTTACCTCTTTGACTACCATGCAGCACTTGTAATTAATGAAGATCCCTGTGGCTCCTCTTTCAGAGACAGCCTGCCAAGTGAATTCTTCCAAGGAGAAGGAAAAGCATGTGGGCAACATAGCTAAGAGGGGGGAACAAAAGCACAGAATCATTAAAGTAAAAGACAAAGCATGTATGAAAGCATGTGCTCATGCGTACATGCTCTCGAGTGGGGATGTGTTGTATTAAAATCGGTGGAGTTAATTGCAAAAATAGATTGTTAAATTTGATAAACAAAATTCAAAGCTTCGATAAACCATCTCGTTTAATAAATCAGTGTCAAATTTAAGATCTAAAAATAAAATTTTACATTCCCCATGATAAAGTTTAAATGTTTATACAATGCTAATTAGTTGAGAGGAGAAAAAAATCACTGAGGATCAATTTAGTCTGGGGAAGTGGTTAGAAATGGCTTTTCAGAATATGAATATTTAAGCTGTGAGAAGGATGGGTAAAGATTAATCAGGAGACAGTTAAAAAAGGTAAGAATCAGGGCTCAGGGAACAGAGTTGCCAGTTGTCCTGTGTGTAGCTGAGATTGGAAATAGAATAAATTGGAGGTCAGTGACATAGAGAACATATCGTTAAGGTCAGGAGGAGACAGAGTGTATGAAACGCACAATATGAGTTTCCTGTACTATTTCTTGTTGTGCCTCTCATACTGGTAATTTTATGTCTATTTGTGGACTAGTGGTCATGAGTGTTTTGTCTCACCATCGTCATTCAAGGTATTTATCTGGTGTCTGGCACAGAGTAGGCACTCAACATATACAAATCTTAGATGTATATTAAAAATTGAGACTAAAAACATCAACTATGACACAAAAAGGAAATCTTCAAGCTCATCATGAAACTGTTTTTTTCTCACTAAATGAGGAAACCAATGTCAATTTCTTAACCCAATAAAGAATCGTTACTTAAAGCTGCAGACAACAGGATATTGACATTACAACACTCACTAAAATGTTTGTGTTAAATTCACAAACAGACCAAGGCAGACCACTCAAATTAGTCATTTGATATTCTCCTGAACACTTAAAGAGATTACTAAGATGATGAAAGAAAATTAACCTGAGTACCAAATGTCTGAAATAATTATATTATTTGTAGATAACTTTGTGGACAGTAAGGTGAAACAACAATAACAATATGGAACTATTAAGTGCTATTGGTGAGTCAAATCTACTTCAAAAAGAGTTAGGAAATGTAATAGAAAAACCCAATCACACGAGAAACAAAATACATAATTCCTCATGCATAGTGGATCTCCAGTTAGTGGTTAATGAACAAATAACTGAACACAGGAAATTGAGAGGACCCTACAATTATGGAAAAGAGTAGATAAGAGAAGGAGGCTCTCTAGAAAATAACTCTTATTGGAGAGAGGCTCTAGATTCCAAGAAGAGACAAAAGAAAACAGATCAAAGGCCAGAAAAGACTGGTTCAGGGGACACTAATGTACCTTGAAAATAGGGAGACTTCATCGTTGGACTAAACAAGCATGAGATTGTCTTAATCTCACTATTGTAGAGATAAAGCCCAGTACCTGCTTTCTCTCTCTTCCTTTTTATTCCACCAGCCCTCACTGGGACACCGTGACCCTCTCTGAAGGTTATCACTGAAGCTTTCTGTTCTCCAAGGTCTGACCTTTAAAGCCCAATTGCATTTTTATTTGACTGGGAGCAGATGAATATTGGCAAAAGGCAACAAGAACACGCTTAAAGTTTCCAGCATCTCATGGGTTGAATTCTCAGAGCTCCTCATTATGTAATTGTTCTATTGTCTTTCCACTGTCCAAACAATTCAGCTCCCTTGGAGTAAAAAATTAAAAATGAAAAGTTTTCATCGATGTTGTGTCTGTGAAGTGAGGGAGATATATTAATTTCCTCCAAGGAGAAACTCTTCTTTCTTTGGTTTAACTTAAAATTACAAAGTGTCCCTAAAGTAAGTTTAATTTCTACAGGAGTCAAACTCAGGAACCAACTTTCTGTGATGTTCTTCCCTTGATTAATCTTCAGAGATTTTATGTATCTCTTCAGGTCCACAGTGTCAAGGAGGCAAAGATGTTTTTTCTAAAACAAACACATCAATTAAGAGTTTGGGTTCTGTTGAAAAGACTGACAAAATGAAGACTGAAAAAATGTTTTTCAACTTTCAGGATCATTTTTTTTTTCTGAAAATCTGAATACAATTAACTGTGCGCAAAACTATTTAAACCTCATTTTAGGTTCTTTATAAAGTATCTCACAATTTGTAAATTTGAGAATTCACATTTCAGTAACTGGAAAACTAAAATGTGACATACCAGCAAATTTACTTAAAATTGATGTGACTATGCAAACTTTTATATGCAACACATGGACTTTACTATTACAGAATTTGGCCTGTGTACACTAGCTTATACATAAACAAAGTTACTCTTTGCTTATCTGTCCTGACCTATGAAGTGTTGAACCAACAGATTCCTCCCATAGCTTTTCACTATGTAAACATGATTCCTCCCTTTAAGACAAGGTGAAAAAATCCTAAGTTCCCATCCAGAAAATAAATGTTAACCCAGAATTAGAAAATTCTAAAGTTTCAGCAGTCTTTTACCTAGGTAGTACTGGAGGAAGTTGCAGTGTTTACTAAAAGAACAAAGTTTCTCATTAAATTCTTTTAGTGGGTCTGAAATTCTGTGATGATTTTTGGTCAAGCTGTTTCCATTAAAAATTACTGATTTTAAAACTAATAACTTAAAAACTACTACACATATAAAAAACTAAATGGTTCACAATCATTCTCCTTGCCTTCTGAATCTTTTACGATGCATTATAATCATTAACAAGTCTTTCACAGTTAAATGACCGAGCAAACAATTCTGTGACCATTCTTCCACCACTGATTAAGACTGGATGACAGATATTGGGGATTCTATTTATTTAGCTTCTGAGTTTTCTGAACAGACGTGGTGACTTTGCCAGCTCCAGCTCCCTTCTTGTCCACTGCTTCGATGACACCCACAGCAACTGTCTCATGGCACAAACAGCAAAAGTGCCCATGGGAGAAGCTCTCAACACACGTGGGCTTGCCACATACCATATCAATGATGGAGGCATCACCAGGTTTCAAAACTTCAGGCCATCTTATAGTTTTTTCCCAGAACAATGATTAATGTTCTTCAGCTCAGCAAATTTGCAAGCAATGTGAACTGTGTGACAATCCATCACAGGTGTGTATCTGGCACTGATTTGGCTTGGATGGTTCCAGATAATCACCTGAGTCATACGGACAACTGCTATTATTGGCGGATCATTTTTGCCATCACCAGCCACATTGCCACATAGAATATCTTTGACAGACACCTTCTTGACATTGAAGCCCACATTATTTCCAGGAAGAGCTTCACTCAAAGCTTCATGGTGCATTTCAACAGACTTTACTTGAGTTGTTATGGTGAGTGAAGCAAAGCTGACCACCATGCCAGGTTTGAGAACACCAGTCTCTCCTTGGCACATAGGGATAGTACGAATACCACCAATTTTGTAGATGACCTGGAGGAGCAGATGCAAAGACTTGTCAGTTGGACGAGTCGGTGGCAGGATGTAATCCAGAGCTTCAAGAAGTGCAGTGCCAGTAGCATTGCCATCTTTATGGGTGACATTCCATCCCCTGAACCGAGGGATGTTAGCCCTTGACTTCAGTATGTTGTCACCATTCCAACCAGAAATTGGCACAAATGCTACCCTGTCAGGGTTGTCGCCAGTTTTCTCAGTGTAGGTGCTGACTTCCTTATTGATTTCCTCATGTGTCTTCTGACGGTAGCTGGTTCAGTGGAATCCATCTTGACAATGCCCATAATTAGTTGTTTGATATCAGTGTGTAAGCCAGAAGGGCATGCTCTTCGGCCTGCAAACCCTTGGAGATACCTGCTTCAAATTCACCAACACCAGCAACAGTAATCGGTTAGCCCGAGATGTGCCTGTAATCATGCTTTTGGTAAAGTGTGTCCTGGGGCATCAATGATGGTTACATGATACTTGCTGGCCTTGATATCAAAGGTGATGCCATTTTCATGTTCAGCCCTAAGTTTATCCAATATCCAGGCATACTTGAAGGAGCCCTTCCCCATCTCAGCAGCCTTCTTCTCATATTTTTTTAATTTTATTTTATTTATTTATTTTTTTGTCAATCTCAATGCAGTTGTAGGTCAGATGAAAAGTTGTGGTAGACTTGCCGGAATCTACATGTCCAATGACAGCGATGTTGATATGTGTCTTCTCCTCTTGCATTTTGGCTTAGATTTACTGGTAATTTTCACAACCCCCATGTTCTGGAGACAAACCCAATGTGAAATAAAAAAAGACAAAAATATTCTTGACATTTGCTGTTGACATGGACACTTTATTGACATTAGTGAGGGCTCTATTTATTATTACATCTAAGTATAGGGAAGAAATAATCCATGTAGAGTAGCTGAAGAGTGAGTATTGGGAAATATAGGTGACAAATATAAACCACTTATAACGTTTGTCAGGGAAGGGGAGGAGAGAGCAAAGCATGGTGTAAAGGGAGTATGAAACATGGGAGAAATTTTAAAAATGTAAGAGAAAATAGAGGAAAAAATTAGTTTAAAAAAGAATGATCATGTTGACAAAGGAATTTGACACACAGGAAGTGTTGACTACATAATCGACAGGATGCAATATACATTCTAAATCAATAACAATCATAGTATACTGTATCTTTAGTAGAATACATGGGTCCATAAATCAAGGGTTGGAAGCAGAAATGGTCACTTGGTAAGTTTATACTTCATGTCTCCACAGGCCTTTGCAGGATATACTTCCAGAGACATGGCAAGGCCCTATTAAACTTCCTGCTGTGCTGCTGCCTGATACTTCAGGTCCCTCGTACCCAATAGAGAAGTCACCATCCCAGCAGGAGTAACTGATCCTGGTCATCAGTGTCATTGTGTGACTATGGCAATGGGCATGGACTGGCACATCACTATTTTCAGTAACTCACTGGGAGCAGCTTAATACAAACACAGTGGTAGATGCAGATGGATTTGGGCTAGTTATGCTCCCCACTGCAAAAGATCTAAGTGGTGGGACCCTGGGGGAGCCAACTTCCTTTAGCTGAGGGTTATTCTCAAAGAGGGCTGAGGGCTGTCAGATGGCTGCACTCTCTGCACCTGGAAAAATGGCCCCTAATCCTGCAATCCAGCACAGCATTCACTGTAGTCCATCTCTTGGGACATTTGGATGAACTTTTAAATTTGGAGATATAATTGACATATGACCTTACATAGTTTCAGCTACACAGCATAATGGTTTGATATTTGTATAATTGTGTGAAGTGATCACCTCAATAAGTTAACATCCATCATCACCTATAGTTACAACTTGTTTTTCTTGTGATAAGAACTTTTGAGATTTACTCTCTTACATGGAGGTTCCTCAAAAGGCTAAGAATTGATCTAGCCTATGATCTAGCAATTCTTCTACAGGATATTTACCCCCAAAGACTTGAAAACTCATATCCAAAAAGATATTTGCACATCGATGTTCATAGCAGCATTATTCACAATGCCCAGGACGTGGAGGCAACCGAAGTGTCCTACCATAGATGATGGGCTAAATAAGCTGCGGTACATATATACAATAGAATATTACTCATCCATAAGAAGAGATGAACTACTGCCATTTGCAACAACTTGGATGGACCTAGAGATAACCATGCTAAGCGAAATAAGTCAGACAGAAATAGTTGAAAATCACATAATGCCACTTATATGTGGGATATCAACCTAAAAGCAACAAATGAACAGGACAAACAAACAGAGACTCATGGACATGGACAATAAACTAGTGGTTACCAGAGGGGAGGGGAAAGGGGGAAAGTTGACAGGGTAAAGAGGGTCAACTATGTGGTGACAGAAAGAAATCTAACTATGGGAGGTGAACATACAGTTTAAAAAATTATATGTATATATACATACATATATATATATATATACATATATATATATATATCTTACTGTTAAAGTGTACAGCTGAAACTTATTAGATTTTGTTAACCAATGTCTCCATTTAAATTACAGAAAAAAAGATTTACTTCCTTAGCAACTTTCAAATATACAATACAGTCTTAAAACTATAGTCACCATGCTGTACATTAAATACCCAGGACTTGAGCATTTTGTAACTGAAAGCTTGTGCCTTTTGACCACCATCAGCCATTTCATCTACCCTCTCACTTCTGGAAACTCTCATTTTGTTCTCTGTATCTATGAGTTCAGTTGTTGTTGTTGTTGTTGTTTTTGTTGTTTATGAGAATTCCCATATAAGTGAGATTATACGGTATTGGTTCTTATTTCAGACTTACTACACATTAGTAGAATGTCCTCAAGTTTTATCTACGTTGTGATGAATGACAGAATTTCTTATGGATGAATAATATTCCATTATTTGTATCTCTATCTATCATCAATCTATCTATCTATCTATCCTCTATCTATCACATACTCTTTATCCATTTATTCATAGGTAACACTTACCTTCTTTCCATTCCATATATGCTTCGCTATTGTAAATAAAGCTGCAATGAACAAGGGACTGCAGATATATTCTCAAGTTAATGTTTCCATTTCCTCTGGATAAATATCCAGAAGTGAAATTATTAGATCATATGGTAGTTCTCTATTCAAGTTTTTGAGGACCATCCACACTGTTTTCCATAGTGGCTCTACGAATTTACATTCCCATTAATGGTGCATTAGGGTTCCTTGATCTCCACATCCTGGCCAACATTTGCTATTTCTTGTCTTTTGATTGTAACTATTCTAACAGGTGTAAGTTGATATCTCACTGTGCTTTTGATTTCCATTTCTTTGAAGATTAATGGTGTTGACACTTACTCATGTGCTTGGCGGCCATCTGTATGTCTTGTTTGCAAAAATGTCTATTCAGATTCTCTGCCTATTTTTTAAATGGATCGGTTATCTTTTTGCTATTGAATTACATATGTTCTTTATATATTTTAGATATTAACCCCTTGGCAGATATATGATTTACGAATATTTTCTCCCATTTGGTAGATTGTCTTTTTATTTTGTTGATGATTTCCTTTGCTGTGCAGAAGTTTCTTAGTAGAATATGATCTCGCTTGTTTATTTTATATTATATGGTTTGCCTTTACTTGGATCAACTATTTTGCCTAATTTTGGGGCAAAGCTTTTCTGTGGTTTCAATGGGTCTTTTTCAGAGGAGAGGATGAGTGAGAGGCACTAAAAAGAGGAGGGTCTGTGGGAAGAACTAGAGCTTCTGCCGCTGTAGGTGGTCTCACGGTCAGAACGGATACTCAGTGGCTTTTTCCTCTACTATCCATTCTCAATTCCCCTCACCTTTGAATAATATATCAGCTAGTCCAGATGGATTAACTGTTGGGGTGATCGTGACCTTCATCTCTGAGGGTTTTGAGGTCCAGGGAGGTGAGATGCCTTCCCTAAAGTCACATAACCAGTAAGATGCAAAGTGGAGATTTAATCCCCAGCATTGTGGCTTGTGCCTACTTTAAGTAGACTTTCCATACTTCAACTAGTATTAAACATTGTGTAATTTCATTAAAAATAACAGGGAAAGGACACAAAATCAAAGATCCCTTTGTCATCTCTAAAAGTACAAGTATTTTAAATATAATAATAAGCAAATTTGTCAAACTGTAACTGTGATTATTGTAGCTTTATGATTATAATCTCATAATGTAACATTGTAACCATTTTCTCCTTTAAATTGTATCTATGATTGTTGTAGTTTTATTGTAGTTTTATGATTGTAACCATTTCCCCCCTTTTTGTCCTTACAATTTTATTCTCATTTTAATGTACATAAAAATGCCTTTTAACTAATGTGTAACTTGTAGGTAAAGAGCTCGCTTGCTTGAGAACCCCAGGAACAGACTTCAAAGGAAGCTGACGATTCCCAGACATTTCTGGGCCAGAAGACGGACTGCAAAAGGCCCTACTAATAAATAAAACAAACCAGACCTCTGCTGAACCAGCTCCACATTGCTTATTGGAGCAAGCAGTGAAGGATAGTTTAACAGGCTCACACCTGAAAGAGGAACTCCTCACCCACTCCTTGCTAATTCCTTTGTTCCATTTACCTCCTCTCCAGGTGGCTTGAGAAACAAGCCAAGGCTAAGAAGACAAGAGAGCTGGCCCAGAGACATTCTCGCTCCCCTCCAGGATGAGGCTTAGAATTTCTCCCTTGTCCTTTACTCAGCCCCCTTCCTATAATAACCCCTGTGGGCACTGAAAAAGGAAGATGGTCTTTATGCCAGCCATCTACCATCTTTTCAGGATTCTGGCTTTTGAATAAACCTACTTTCCCGACACCAACCCTTTTCTCTCAATTATTGGCTCCCAAGCAGCAAGCAGCTGAAACTGAGTTCGGTTAGAACTCATTTTTGATAGAACACTTGTTAAACCGGTTACAGCCTGGAAGAGTCAAATCAGGAAATAACGTTATGTACGTAAACATGTAAGTGCACATGGATGGATATGTGGCCACAAGTAAATGCATCGAAATGTAAGTTGTGATTATCCTTTGGCTTTCTTACCATATCCCTTATTTGCATTTTCCAATTGTTCTAACATCACTATATATTACTTTTTTATCATCAAACGCTTAAAAATTCTGCAAAATATTAAGAAAATTAATCTAATGAAAAATTCAGCTAGTTAATATTAAAAATGAAAGTATAAATCAAGTAAATTTTAAAAATAAAAAATATTCATAGAGATTATATTATTAACTATAGGTAGTTACAAAGTCAATATAGTTATGGTAGTTGTTATTATAGTAAATGATATTAAATACACGTGCCAACAGAAGACTTTCTACTCTTCTAACATTTCCACTTCTCTCACCCATATATGTCCTTGTAATTCTTCTCTTATCATTGAGCCAATTTTAGTCCCTGAAAATGTTCCATTGTGTCCACTGGCTCACCCATATTCAGAAATACCTGTCTTCATCTCCATTTCTCCACAAAACTCCACTGAAATCTCCTCATTCACTAAGACTCTGAGAGAAAAGAGCCTAGAGACACATTGGTGCCTTAGGCTAAAATCTAGTACGGATGGATGAATGGATAGATAGATGACTTATACAGGGTAGCAAACTATTCAATAACATGACTACAGCCAGACCCTCAATCTAAATCCAGTGAGATTCAGGCTAGAGCAGAGATTGCTCCCCATAAATCCCCTCAGACCCAGGTGTGTTGTCTCCAGAATAGGCCATTGCCCTTCCCAAGTCAAGTATGTAAGTTTTTCCCCCCATATCTGAGGCAGGTCACACCCCAGTATCTCCATCCATCTCGCCCTGCCCTATATAATGGCTCAGCAACTATCACAAGGCATGGAGGATATCCACGTCATATAGCTCTTGCCCAAGGTGAGTTTCATATGCAAGTTCTCATAATAAACAATGTAATGATAGAGTTGTCAGCCTTTTTCTCTGGTCTCTTGGCCATGGGAAATTTTATGAAACATGTAGATAGATGATAGATAGATAGATGATAGATAGATGATGATAGATAGATAGATAGATAAATAGATAGATAGATGATAGATAGATAGATAGATAGATAGATAGATAGATAGATAGATAGATAGATGATAGATATCCAGACAGAAATATATACATAAGCTAGATGTACTAGCACTAAGCCATTTGAAAATTCTTTCTTGAATATTAATTTTTTCTTTAAAAATGTGACCTGGGGATTATCTGATCTCAAACACTGAATATATCACCATTTCTGTAAAACCTTACCACTTGGCTATTTGAATTTTAAAGTTGAACATGGAAGAGGGACAAAGATGTATAGACGCTGAAAACTACAAAGAAAAGATAGGAGAAGACCTTCCAAGAAAAACCTAACATTATTCTGGGTACATAAAGTAGCAATTGCTTGTACCGAAAATACTCCTCTCCTCTCATTCCGATCATGATTATCACGTTACATCACAGATATCACATGTCACACTGGAAGGAGATTATTAATTATGGCCCTAACAGAATTTATGAGATTTTACATTTGAAAAATCATTTATATACAGACTTGGGCAAATATTCATGGGGGTCTTCCATGTACTGGTCAGCTTTCTACACTATTTCAATCTTCTAATAGCTTTATTCGAAATGGTCATATTAAGGGAAGAGTGAGTATAAAGAATAATGTACCAGCTCTTAAGTTGTTTTAGCTTAGAAGGGAAACATCACTGCCACTCATATTTTATTGGACAGATAAGAATGTATTACCACATTTACCTTCAAGAGAGAAAGGAAATGGAATTCTCTGGGGTATGCAATAGGAAAGGATAACCAGAAATATTGTCAGTCAGCAGGAAAATCTACCATAGAAATGTAAACAATATCGGAATCCATGGGAAAAACTGTGCAGACTGTTAGATAAAAATATAAACTCAGTGTCAGAGTTCTGAGTTTGAATCCTGCTTTTACCACTTGGTTCTGCTTCTTTCTGTAACATTGAGGAAGGCTTTTGTTTTGTTTTGCTTTGTTTTGTTTTAGCTCTCCTGGAGTCTCAATTTCCTCACCTCTAAAATGGGGACAGGAATCTTTCCTATTGGGAAGATTACATAAGATAATAGAGAACAGTTAGCATATGCTTACCATATAATGTGCACTAAAACATCAATTATGTTTTGATATATTTAAATCATACTTTATACAGTAAAAAAAAAACACTGTTGGTCACACACACACACACACACACACAAACAATACGAATCCACAATCAAACATATAGAATTAAATTAAGGTGAACAATCAATAATTTACACATTCTAGGCCAGCACTCATGATAACAAAGATATAGTAAATACTTCAAATCTAAATTTAGAACTCATTAGTGTAGAGGTAAGAAAGAAGACCAATGACAAAATTTTTGGACAGCAGATAGGGTAGAAAGATCATCAAAGAAATTACTGGGACATTAGTTGTTTAAATGTGTGTTATGAAACAGGAGAGAGCAAAGTGATAGATCCTTTAGGACTGGCTGAAAGAACAAGATAGTTTGAGAGGTTCAAGAGTAAAAACTTCAGAACAAAAGGGTTTACCACTGGCACCCACAAAATT